>NC_091789.1:36481984-36576862 GCF_029378745.1 Bos indicus | reverse complement strand
GGAAAAGGCTATGAGAGAGGATGAGATGGTTGGATGGCATCAGGGATTCAATGCACTTGAGTTTCAGCCAGCTCTGCGAGTTGTTGATGGACAAGGAGTCCTGGTGTGCTGCAGTCCATGGGGTTGCACACAGTCGGACACAACTGAACAAATGAAAGGAACTGATTGCAATAGGGAGAATGCTTTGGACACAAGTTCTTAACGTGTCTCAAAAAGGAACAGAAAAAGATATTTCATTAACATGGAAGATAAGGAGGGTGCGCAGCAACTATGTGTGTGGGTGTCAGTTTGTGTGTGTCTGTGTGTCTGTGTGTGTGTTTGTATGTGTGTGTGTTAGATAGGGAAAGAGGTGGGGATGAATGAACAGACAGCATGGTGGAGCAGTTTGACAGGAAGTGTTTCTTTCTGTAGCGAGCTGATTCTTAAAAGGAGCTGTTAAAGGAATCAGAAATGTCTGACTTTTAGTGCTTGCTCAAGCGTGGGGGAAATCTGAAGTTCAGTGGAGAGAAGCATGGCTAAAGTTTAGCCAAGCCTAGTCAGTGGCTGTCTTATGGATGACTCTGAGCACTTGGCCAGTCTCTGCTGTTGTTTAAGAGAGGCTAAGTCAGCCCTTCGACAGTATGGTTGTTATCAAAATTGCAAATCCACATGCTTGATGCAGAATGAGGCCCATCAAAACTAAATGTTAGAGTCTGCAACAGGGAAAAGTTTATTACAGATTCATACAAGGATGTGGGTGGCTCTTTTCCTAAGAACTCAAAGTTACTGAACGTTTTCAGTTAAGTATATTTAAAAGCAAATGTCACAGAGAGTTGTGGTAAGTTGTTATAGACTTCTTGGTGTCACATCCTTTGTGCTTAAAGTTAGGTCATGGTCAGGTAATAATGTTCTATATATCTCTACCAGATGAATGTTATTTTCTGTCATTCTTGCCCTGTCAAGGGAGGTCAAAGTCTCAAGGCACAACTTTCACCTTAAAATGTCCCATCCTGGATAAACAGAAACAGATCTCATTTGGGAGCTCCTTCAGGGCAAGGTTCCCACATTCTGCCCAGCTCTCATCCTTGATGGAGCCAGGCACCCAACCCAATAGGTCCTGTCTCCTCAGGCTGTCCAAGTAAGGAGAACAGTTCTCAGAGACTGAGGCCCAGGAATATGGCCACTGCTAGTAGGTTGCAGAGACAGGGATGTTGAAGAGGTTCACCACTCCTCAAGGCCTGGGCCAAGGCTACTTGAGGGCCTTAGTGAAGGCTCTGAAGCACTACAGGATGTTGTCCCCAGTCTATTCCCTGGGACCTCCAGCTCACCCACTGGCCCAAGGCTGGGTGATCTCCAAGCCCTCCAAAAGAATGCCTGAATCTGCCTCTTCTCTCACTTTCCAGCTGATGACCACCACACCACCCTTCCTTAATCACTTCCCCATTACTCCCTTCTTGACAGTAACTGGGGGGCAGGGCCAATGGTTTTGCTGACCAATAGCTGAGCAGGACAACGAATGGTCACTCATTGACAGTTGGCTGCTTGCCAATGGGGCCATCTGAGGCACGAAGCAAGGCTGAGCTACACCTGTTGCCTAGGAACAGCATGGGTTGAAATAAAGCACATCAATAGCTAACTGCATAGGGCTGTGCTCATGCTGCTCTGTTACATTGTTAATAGAATAAGAATCACTGTGAGCTTAAGGTTTGTCAAAGTAGTTCTCAAGGTGGGCTGGCTTTGACATTCTTGTTGGCTTTGAAATATTAGCTATAATATATGTGGCACATGCAATCATGTGGCAGAAGTTAGAGGGGCATATAGATAAGCACTGCTTACTGGCATGCCTGGGAATATAAAGAAAAGAATGATGTACAAAAGTTAAAAAAGCATGTGAAATCAAAATGTGCGGTGGGAAAGGAGTCAGTCAAAAAGATTACAGCACACTGAACCCAACGTATCCTTAGGAACAGAAAAGCATGAGCACAACCATAAGCAGGTAGCCATGGCTTTGCTGTATTACTCCACAGTCTGTTACTAAGCAACAGGTCATACCCAGCAATTGGACAGTACATCGCTCGGCCCTGCCAATAAGCAACCAACTATCAGTGAGATACCTACTGGTATTTCTCCTGCTCAGCTATTGGTCAGCTCCACATTGGGCCCTACCTGATGATAACTGTGAATGAGGGACCACTGGGGAAGTGATTCAGTCAAGAGACAGTGGTGCATTGGTCATCTGACTTTTGTCTTAGATCACCTTTCTTTTTTTATTTAATCGGAAATGTATTTCTAGTAGATGGGTCAAGTTGAGTTTCCCTACTCAATATGAGAGTTGAAGTGTCCCAAACAATATTAGTGGAGTAGACATTTATGACTTTCTTTGCTCTGATGTGTAATTTTGTGGAGACGGTGTATAGACTTTGGGGCAACAGACTGAGGATTCACCAAGTCTTTGGGTCTCTAAAGCTCATTGGAATAGCAAAAACATCCACCCTGTTCTTAATTACCTTTTTCCATGTTAAGTGCTTGCTCTTAATTTCCTTAAGCCCCTCAAGAACCCCCACTAGGAAGGGGGTGGTCGAAAGTTGAAATAACTAGATGACTCTGAGGAACAGATTTGGAGTGAAAAGTGTTTGGTAGAAGTTCATACAGGGATGGAGGAAGGAGGAGTGTTGAAGGGGGACATATAAGTCCAAGAATAAAGGTCACTGAACGAAAGTCTGAGGGTCATGAGAAGAAACAACATGCCCCTGAATCACCACTCTCCAGAGTCAGACACACAGAGGTGTCAGGGGTGAGAAAGTTGTATCATGGCCTCCCTCAGCATCCACTAACCCATGTTGATAGGCACAGTGGTACATTGTGATGTCTAAGACCCCAAAGCCACCATTGGCTGGGGGAGTGCCTAGCTGACCAATCAGATTGAACCGTGTGGCTCCTCATTGTCCTGAGGAGGTATATATAGAGAGGTCAGAGGCAGAGATTCTGGGTTAGGCCATTTCATGCTATCATCATAAGGTAACCAGGAAGCCACGGCAGCCAATAAGAGGTCCAATGCAGTGTGCTCCAAGGGTGAAAGGACGAAAGAAGAGCCTTTGTCCGCAGAGGTACAGAGGCAGTGTGAAGGTAAGAATATTCCATCTATGCTCCCCACGTTCTCCATTGACTTTGCTTCCCAAGACCTCTACACTGCCCTTCCCTGCCACAAAAGCCCTCATCAACCCACTTCCCTTTTCATGAAATCTCCCTTCCAACTCAGACATTATACCCTTTCCTCAAAACTAATACACTTCTCTTGTCTTTCAAGGGACGGAATATGTCCATGAGGGTCAGAAGACCTCTGAAAGGAACCTTGGGAAAGAAAATCCAATCATATGCCACTCAGTCTAAGAAGGTGAAGAAAACAAGAAAACCAAACTGTTTTTTCTGTTCCTGTGCACGTAAGAAACTGAATCAAAGCCGAAAAGGGTACCAAAATATGAGGCAGATTCAAAGAAGGAGGCAGAATCAAAAGAGAAGGTAAGCTCAGCCACCACAGAATGAGAGACCCTGAAGAAGTACAAGCTGGGCAGCCATTAACTGAATAGAAAAGGTCAGTTTAAAATGTGTCTCTAGAGGTCTGCTTTCTTAGAAATGGCCAACCAGGAAAAGACTGACTTTCACACTAACATACTAAACTGATGGCTGCAATTAAAATACACATCAAATGGTGAAAAGATGATATTTGTGTGTGTGTGAATTTTCTGATGGGAAGGGAGGGAAGGAAGCAAAGAGGTGAGCACCTGAGTCGGGAGGGATGTGCGGTCCCAAGAGCTGAGGGAACAGACCCTCAGATCCCCAGTTAGCCACAGAGTAGAGGTTTCGACTGTGTCAGGAGTCTGCACTGAAGGTGAATAACCCTGCTTAATAATTGATTTCAGTGGCAAGGAGTAGTGGTGCGGTGTTACGGCCACTGTTTCAGGTGTTGAGTGACATTAGGGTCTAGATTGCCAGAACATAGATGGGAAGACAGCTCACATGGGGATGGTGAATGACATATTTCCCCTAAAGGAGGAAGGCAGAAATCACCTCCTGGCCACTTACGTCAGAACTGGCTTTGTTGCATCACTCCCCTACGCTTTCAGCTAAAGGTGCTCAGGTGGCACAAAATGCGGATACAACTAAAACCTACAATTGGCACTCCCAAAGATTAAAATTATGTTTGGAGTGATGAGACCAAATATCAATTAGGCCACTGTTATCCTAAGAAATTTGTGGGAGCAGTGTTTTCCCAAGGGCAGGGCAGTGGTGGTGGCCCAATCCTGGTGCAGATGACTAACAGGATCACGACACACAGATAAGGTTTTTGGGTGGGGGACACCATGCAGTTTGCGGGATCTTAGTTCCCTGACCAGGGATTGAACCGGTTCCCCTTCTAGTGAAAGCATGGAGTCCTAACCACTGGACAGCCAGAGAAGTCAGCACAGAGACTTTTGGTAAAATATTAATATAAGAATGTGTAAAAGCTGGTCTTATATTTATCACCATTGCCTAGTATTTCTGAATAAATAAAGTCATAAAACATTCTTCCCCAATAAACTCTTTTGTTAGTCCAAGTTCTACCAGTTTTCAGGGTTTAAAAAGAAGAGTATTGAATATTTTATTTGGTGTTAACTTTAATTTTGAAGTGTTTGAATAGTTTTAAGGGCTAGTCAATCAAATATGGAGATATATAATGCAGAGTCTCTACCAGAGGAATCCTGTGTTTTTTCAGAAAACATTTTAGAAAGAATTAAAACAGAGTTTCACCATCAGCATCAAAAGAGTTGAGTTCAGATTTTAAGTCAATGCTAAGGTATCTTTTATCTGGACTGCAGCTCCCTAGTTAAATCTTTCTGGCACTTTAACTCCTGAGAGACACAGTTGATGATTCAAAGTCAGTCACTGAATGTGATTTAAAATCATTAAGAGTGAAGGATACCCTAGGTTTGTTGTCCTTTCAAAGGAAGTGGGAGCACTATCAACCCTGCCTGTTAAAATTAGTCAGGTAAGCATCTACCAGGATGATATGGACAGAGAGACCTTATAGGTGGGTGCTGTGATTCCAGATCTGTATATATTATCACCATTTAACACTATCACACTTTAATGACCTGTTGCAGGACTGACTGAAATACTTGCTGTTAGGGGAAGGTAACAGATTGCTAGGCCTGGAGAGCTGAATGTGAAAGTTGCTCAGTCATGTCCAAAGGTTGGTGACCCCATGGACTCTACAGTCCATGGAATTCTCCAGGCCAGAATACTGGAGTGGTTAGCATTTCCTTACTCCAGGGGATCTTCCCAACCCAGGGATCAAGTCCAGGTATCCCACATTGAAGGCAGATTCTGCACCAGCTGAGCCACCAGGGAAGCCAAACAGTTCTAGAGTGGGTAGCTTATCCCTTCTCCAGCAGAGCTTCCCTACCCAGGAATTGAACTGATGTCTACAGCTTTGCAGGCAGAATCTTTCCCAACTGAGTTATCTGGAAAATCCTGAGGTGGACCAAAAGTGGAGGTTAGAGGGCCTTGTTTCCAAAAGAAGAGCTGGTATATATTTTAATATCCTTGGATATGCTGCCACCTTGAAGAAAGAATTGAGGATGCATAGAGTTTAAAAAGGACCAAAGACTCTTAGGGTTAAAAGAGAAAAACATAAACACTAAGTCATGAGTTGAGAAAGGGCATATCCATTTAGATCAACAACAATAAATCAATATCAGACGCCTGTAGCTCTCCTGGAAAAGGACAGTATATTGTGATTCAAACATGACAAGTCCTATTGCAAACACTGTGTTATATGGGGGTGGGGTGTTTGCTCATTAGCACTCACAAAGAGTAGTAGAAATTCTTTATACTTCCACTTATACAGGGTCGCTAGGAATAGATTCCAACTGACCTCTCTAGCTGTGGTCATAACAACTTCTATTGACTGATACAATGATTTCCCTAAGACCTTCTACGTTCCTCTATGCCTGTGTCCATCCTATCTTCTGTGACTCAGAAACTAGCAACCATCTGAGGCCAGCCTAATGGTCACCTCCCAAGGTAATGTTCTTAATCATTCTCTTGTGTATTAATATGTTCACATACTCTAATCACTTGCAGTTCATAACATGTAGTTTGCAGGATAGATTTTTGAGTGTGTATCTTATGAGAAATGCATGCCAGAGAGGTAAACGGATTAAAAATCAACAGTGTGGTGGTATACATTATTATCAGAAGTTGGATTATCTAAGACTGTAAGGGGGAGAATCAGTCTCTTCTGCCAAGGATGTCCAAAAATCTGAAAATATAGTAAAAATCATAAACTAGAGAGTGGATCAGAAGTCAAAGGAACTTAAAAGGAAGCTCATTTTATCAGTACTCAAAAGGAGCTCTATGTCGTTGTATTAAGACCACCCATTTGCATGACACCAAATGCAAAGCCAAGGCAGTGCCCATGGACTCATGAGGAGTGTACAATAATGCTGTTGCAGAGGCTTCTCTTGATTGGCAGAGGTCTACAGGAAGTCTATGTGCCTAGGGTCAGAACGCAGTTGCCCAGGATCACATCCATGTATCAGGGGGAATCAAGTGGGAGTCCCCAAACTGTACATGCTCCTGGCCAAGTCCCTCACTCCAGTGCCTTTCGTACAGGCTTGTCACTCATTTCTGCCTTGAGATGATCATGATTAAGTTTCACCTCACCATCTGTTCAATTAACTGCCGTGGGCAACTAAAAATCTGAATGCAAAAGATTGAAATAGGACCCTTACCTTATACCACACAAAAAACTAAACTCAGAGTTGATTTAAGATTTAAATGCAAGATCTGAAACTATACATCAACTAGAAGAAAACATCCTGGAGAAGTTGTAAACATTGGTCTTAGAAGTGATTTTATGTATGTGACACCATAAACATAGGTAACAAAAGCAAAAATAGAAAAGGAAGATGTCTTCAAATGATTAAACTTCCTCCCCCAAAGAACATCAAAAACACATCTACAGAGAAGCCAAGCTGATGGTTACCAAATGGCAAGTTGGGGCGAGGGGACGAATTGGGAGTTGGGGATTAACATATATATAGACACCACTATATATAAAGTAGATAACCAACAAGGAGTTACTACAAAACCACAGGCAACTCTGCTAGAAAATCTGTAACAACATAAATGGAAAAAGAATTTGTAAAGGAATAGATATATGTTTGTGTGCCTGTGCAAGCTCAGTTGATTCAAATGTGTCCTACTCTTTGTGACCCTATGGACTGTAGCCTGCTAGTCTCCTCTGTCCATGAGATTCTGCAGGCAAGAATACTGGAGAGGCTCATCATGTCCCTATGAGCATATTTCCCAACCCAGGGATTGAACCCAAATCTCCTTCATTGCAGGGTGACTCTTGAACAACTGAGCCAAGTGGAAAGCCCAAATACATGTATATGTAAAGCTGAGTCACTTTGCTGGACACCTGAAACACAACATGGTAAATCAAATATACTCAAATGAAAAAAAAAATAAAAAGAATCCATCAACATGTAGAACAATTAGCTCAAAAAACTAATTGGAAAATGCAGAAAGATTTCCAAACTTACTCTCAAAGAAAGATCCACAGGGAACAGGGTATGAAGGGAAAATGATGATTCAAGTCCTGACGTTTTCCCATGGGAGAGGACTCAGAATATAAGGGAGATTACACGGTTGGAGATATGCCCTGGGTGTGAGTGGTTCAAGCCATATATCGGACACACAAGTCCTGGGGTCTGACATAGGGAAGAGAAACACCCTTAGATGGTTGCAGGGTTATGTGGACTAACAGGAGGTCTGTGGGAAGCCTGGACTCCCCCTCCAGGAGCATGTGCTCAGGGTCTTGCTCTCAAGCCACAATGAAGAGGACAGATTGAGACCACATTTGTGGATGCCTGATTTTGCAACAACTGCCCACCATGCTTACTCCCTGTGGCCGATCTACACTGGAGCAGGGGCTGCCATGACCAGGCAGACAGCTGGGATGTGGGAAACAGAGGTGCATCTGGCCCAGGGCAGCATGTGGGTGGAAGAGCCGGGATCATGCTCATGGAGGGCACTTACATAGGCAGCGTATCAGGAGAAGTCCTGATCTCTGATGGAGGCCGACTGCCACAGCAGATGACCCAGTATGTGCCCAGAGCCATGAGGGCCTCACCTGCCCAATAGCACACCTCTTGAACAGGTCAGGGATATCAGAAGCTGGGGGAAGTGATCAGCTGTGAGGGACCAAGAGTCTCAGACCAGAAGGTATGTTTATGCAAGGCAGGAGACGCTACTGATGGTAATGGCACAGATGGCACATTGGAGGTAGCCTGGATCTCTGTAAGCAGCCTGTCTGGAGATTTGCTCCTTTTGTTAATTTTATAACCAGAAAATGCTCCTCTTGTCTCTCTCTGGCAAAGGTTGCAGTGCTGGGAGAGTGGAGGGTACATACTTGAGGGAACACAGCCAGATCTGGCCTGACATTCAGGGCTTCTGCTCCAGAAACTTGGGATCCCACCCTGGCCCCAATAAGACAGTGAAAGCCACTGAGGAAAAGGAAGTCTCTGCCTCACATCTGGCTTCAGACCTGGTACCACTCAACTTCCCAGCCATACGTGCTGCCACACGCTAAAGAAAGATGTGACTTGTGGTCCATCAAATCCAGCCCCATGCCCACCCCCACCCCCTGCTGACTATGGTACAGACTGTACAGTGATGCTCCCCCACAAGATCACCCCTTCAAGACCATAATAGATAAATGATGCAGTTAAATTCAGAGAGGCAGAGACAAATGGGAAGACAGAAGGACTGGTCTCCACTGAAAGACTCAGAGGAAGTCAGTTCAGTTTGTCAGTCGTGTCTGATTCTCTGCGACACCATGAAGAGCAGCACACCAGGACTCACTGTCCATCATCAACTCGTGGAGTCCACCCAAACCCATGTCCATTGAGTTGGCGATACCATCTAAACATCTCTTCCTCTGTCGTCCCCTTCTCCTCCTGCCCTCAATTTTTCCCAGCATCAGGGTCTTTACCAATGAGTCAGCTCTTCGCATCAGGTGGCCAAAATATTGGAGTTTCAGTTTCAACATCAGTCTTTCCAATGAACATTCAAGACTTATATCCATTAGGATTAACTGGTTGGATCTCCTTGCAGTCCAAGGGACTCTCAAGAGTCTTCTCCAACACCACAGTTCAAAAGCATCAATTCTTTGGCACTCTGCTTTTTTATAGTCCAACTCTCAATCCATAGCTGACCACTGGAAAAACCATAGCCTTGACTAGACAGACCTTTGTTTCCAAAGTAATGTCTCTGCTTCTTATTTTTTATTTTTAATATAAATTTATTTACTTTAATGGAGGTTAATTACTTCTCATATGGTACTGGTTTTGCCATACATCAACCTGAATCTGCCACAGGTGTACATGTGTTCCCCATCCTGTACCACCCTCCCACCTCCCTATCCGTACCATCCCTCTGGGTCATCCCAGTGCACCAGCCCCAAACATCCTGTATCATGCATCGAACCTGGACTGGCGATTTGTTTCATATATGATATTATACATGTTTCAATGCCATTCTCGCAAATCACCCCACCGTCTCCCACAGAGTCTCTGGTTTTTAATATGCTGTCTAGGTTAGTCATAACTCTACTTCTAAGGAGTAAGCTTCCTTTAATTTCATGGCTGCGGTCACCATCTGCAGTGATTTTGGAGCCCAGAAAAATAAACTCAGCCACTGTTTCCACTGTTCCCCATCTACTTCCCATGAAGTGATGGGACCAGATGACATGATCTTCGCTTTCTGAATGTTGAGCTTTAAGCCAACTTTTTCACTCTCTTCTTTCACTTTCATCAAGAGGCTCTTTAGTTCTTCTTCACTTTCTGCCATAACGGTGGTGTCATCTGCATATCTGAGCTTACTGTTATTTCTCCCGGCAATCTTGATTCCAGCTTGTGCTTCCTCCAGGCCAGCGTTTCTCATGATGCACTCTGCATATAAATTACACAAGCAGAGTGACAATATACAGCCTTGATGTACTCTTTTTCTTACTCGGAAACAGTCTGTTGTTCCATGTCCAGTTCTAACTGTTGCTTCCTGACCTGCATAGAGGTTTCTCAAGAGGCAGGTCAGGTGGTCTGGTATTCCCATCTCTTTCAGAATTTTCAATAGTTTACTGTGATTCTCACAGTCAAAGGCTTTGGCATAGTCAAAAAAGTAGAAATAGATATTTTTGTGAAACTCTCTTGCTTTTTCCATGATCCAGAAGATGTTGGCAATTTGATCTCTGATTCCTCTGCCTTTTCTATAACCACCTTGAACATCTGGAAGTTCACGATTCACATGTTGCTGAAGCCTGCTTTGGAGAATGTTAAGAATTACTTCACTGGCATGTGAGATGAGTGCAATTGTGCAGTAGTTTGAGCATTCTTTGGCGTTGCCTTTCTTGGGGATTGGAGTGAAAACTGATCTTTTGCTGTCCTGTGGCCACTGCTGAGTTTTCCCAATTAGCTGGCATATTGAGTTCAGCACTTTCATTGCATCATCTTTTAGGATTTGAAATAGCTCAACTGGAATTCCATCCCCTCCACTAGCCTTGTTGGAAGTGATGCTTTCTAAGGCCCACTTGACTTCACATTCCTGGATGTCTGGCCCTAAATGTGTGATCACATCATCATGATTATCTGGGTCATGAATTTTTTTTTTTTTTTTTGTAGAGTTCTTCTGGGTGTTCTTACCACCTCTTCTTAAATCTTCTGCTTCTGTTAGGTCCATACCATTTCTGTCCTTTATCGAGCCCATCTTTGCATGAAATGTTCCCTTTGTATCTCTAATTTTCTTGAAGAGATCTCTCGTCTTTCCCATTCCATTGTTTTCTTCTATTTCTTTGCATTGATCACTGAGGAAGGCTTTCTTTTCCCTTCTTGCTATTCTTTGGAACTCTGCATTCAGATGCTTATATCTTTCTTTTTCTCCTTTGCTTATAGCTTCTCTTCTTTTCACAACTATTTGTAAGGCCTCCCCAGACAGCCCTTTTGCTTTTTGGCATTTATTTTCCATGGGGATGGTCTTGATCCCTGTCTCCTGTACAATGTCACGAACCTTCATCCATAGATCATCAGGCACTGTATCTGTCAGGTCTAGTCCCTTAAATCTGTTTTTGACTTCTTCTGTATAATCCTAAGGGATTGGATTTACATCATCTCTGAATGGTCTAGTGGTTTTCCCTACTTTCTTCAATTTAAATCTGAATTTGGCAATAAGGAGCTCATGATCTGAGGCACAGTCAGTTCCCAGTCTTGTTTTGCTGACGGTATAGAGCTTCTCCATCTTTGGCTGCAAAGGATATAATCAATCTGATTTCAGTCTTGACTATCTGGTGATATTCATGTGTAGAGTCTTTTCTTGTGTTGTTGGAAGAGGGTGTTTGCTATGACCAGTGTGTTCTCTTTGCAAAACACTATTAGCCTTTGCCCTGCTTCATTCCATACTTCAGATCCATATTTTCCTGTTACTCCAGGTGTTTCTTGACTTCCTACTTTTGCATTCTAGTGCACTATAACGTAAAGGACATCTTTTTTGGGTGTTAGTTATAAAAGGTCTTGTCGGTCTTCCTAGAACCGTTCAAGTTCAGCTTCTTCATGGTTACTTGTTGGGAAATAGACTTGGATTATTTTGATATTGAATGGTTTGCCTTGGACACGAACAGAGATCATTCTATAGTTTTTGAGAATGCATCCAGCTACTGCATTTTGGACTGTTTTGTTGATCATGATGGCTACTCCATTCCTTCTGAGGGATTCCTGCCCGCTGTAGTAGAAATAATGGTCATCTGAATTAAATTCACCCACTCCATTCCATTTTAGTTCACTGATTCCTTGAAGGTTGATGTTCACTCTTGCCATCTCGTGTTTGACCACTTCCAATTTGCCTTGATTCATGGACTTAACATTCCAGGGTCCTATGCTATATTGCTCTTTATAGCATTGGATCTTTCTGATGTCACCAGTCACATCCACAACTGGGTATTGTTTTTGCTTTGGCTCAATGCCTTCATTCTTTCTGGAGTTATTTCTCCACCAATCTCCAGTAGCATATTGGGCACCTACTGACCTGGGGAGCTCCTCTTTCAGTGTCCTATCATTTTGCCTTTTCATCCTGTTCATGCGGATCTCAAGGCAAGAATACTGAAGTGGTTTGCCCTTCGCTTCTCCAGTGGACCACATTCTGTCAGACCTCTACACCATGAGCCGCCCAACTTGGAAGGCCCCACAGGGTCTGGCTTAGTTTCATTGAGTTAGACAAGGCTGTGGTTCTAGTGTGATTAAATTGACTAGATTTCTGTGATTCTGGTTTCAGTGTATCTGCCCTCTGATGCCGTCTTGCAACACCTACAATCTTACATGGGTTTCTCTTTCCTTGGACATGGGGTATCTCTTCAGGGCTGCTCCAGCAAAGCACAGCCACTGCTCCTTATCTTGGACGAGGTATATCTCCTCACTGCCACCACTGCTGACCTTGAACGTGGAGTAGCTCCTCTCATCCCTCCTGTGCCCATGCAGCCACCACTCCATGGACGTGTGTTATCAGTCCTATAATTCACTAGAAGGACTGATGCTGAAGCTGTAACTCCAGTACTTTGTCCACCTGATGCAATCAACTGTCTCATTGGAAAAGATCCTGATGCTAGGAAGGAATGAATTTCAAGGAGAAGGGGATGAGAGAGGATGAGATGGTTGGATGGCATCAGGGATTCGATTGACTTGAGTTTCAGAGAGCTCTGGGAGTTGGTGATGGACAAGGAATCATGGTGTCATGCAGTCCATGTGGTTGCACACTGTCGGACACAACTGAACAAATGAAATGAACTGATTGCAGTAGGGAGAATGCTTTGGACACAAGTTCTTAACGTGTCTCAAAAAGGAACAGAAAAAGATATTTCATTAACATGGAAGATAAAGAGGGTGTGCAGCAACTACATGTGTGTGTGTAAGTTTGTGTATGTGTGTGTTTGTGTGTGTGTGTGTGTGTGTGTGTGTGTGTGTGAGATGGGGAAAGAGTTGGGGATGGATGAACAGACAGCATGATGGAACAGTTTGACAGGAAGTTTTTCTTTCTGAAGTGAGCTGATTCTTACAATGAGCTGTTAAAGGAGTCAGAAATGTCTGACTCTTAGCGCTTGCTAAAGCGTGTGGGAAAGCTGAAGTTCAGAGGAGAGAAGCATGGCTAAAGTTTAGCCAAGCCTAGTCAGTGGGTATATTATGGATGACTGTGAGCACTTGGCTAGTCTCTGCTGTTGTTTAAGAGAGGCCAAGTCAGCCCTTCGACAGTATGGTTGTTATCAAAATTGCAAATCCATGCGCTGGATGCAGAATGAGGAACATCAAAACTAAATGTTACAGTTTGGAACAGGGAAAGGTTTATTACAGGTTCACAGAAGGATGTGGGCGGCTCTTGCCCTAAGAACCCAAAGTTACTAAAAGTTTTCAGTTAAGTACATTTAAAAGCAAATGTCAGAGAGATTTGAGGTAAGTTTACAGACTTCTTGGTGTCACATCCTTTGTGCTTAAAGTTAGGTCATGGTCAAGTAATAATGTTCCTATATATCTCTATGAGATTAATGTTATTTTCTGTCATTCTTTCCCTGTCAAGAGAGGGCAAAGTCTCAAGGCACAACTTTCATCTTGAAATCCTGGTTAAGCAGAAACAGATCTCATTTGGCAGCTCCTTCAGGGCAAGGTTCCCACATTCTGCCCAGCTCTCATCCTTGATGGAGCCAGGCACCCAACACAACAGGTCCTGTATCCTCAGGCTGTTCAGGTGAGGAGACCAGTTCTCAGTGACTGACGCCCAGAAAAAGGGCCACTGCTAGTAGTTTGAACAGACAGGGATGAGGGAGAGGTTCACTGCTCCTCAACACCTGTGCCAAGGTTATTGGAGGGCCTTAGTGAGGGCTGTGAAGCACTACAAGATGTCGTCCCCAGTCTATTCCCTGGGACATCCAGTTCACCCACTGTCCAAGGCTGGGTGATCTCTAGGCCCTCCAAAAGAATGCCTGAAACTACTTCTCTCAATTTCCAGCTGATGACCACCACACCACCCTTCCTTAATCACTTCCCCAGTACTCCCTTCTTGACAGTAACTGGGGGGCAGAGCCCACTGTGGTGCTGATCAATAGCTGAGGAGGACAATAAATGGTCACTCATTGACACTTGGCTGCTTGTGAATTGGGCCATCTGAGTCACCAAGCAAGGCCTGAGCTACACCTGTTGCCTCAGAGCAGGGTGGGTTGAAATGAAGCACATCAATGGCTAACTGCATAGGGCTGTGCTCACTCTGCTTTGTTACATGATGAATAGAATAAGAATCGCTGTGAGGTTAAAGTTTGGCAAAGTCCTTCTCAAGTGGGCTGGCTTTGATATTCTTGTTGGATTTGAAATATTAGCTGTAGTATATGAAGCACATGCAATCATGTGGCAGCTGTTGGAGGGGCGTATAGATAAGTACTGCTGACAGGTATGCCTGGGAATACAATGAAAATAATGATGTACAAATGTTAAACAAGCATGTGAAATGAAAATCTGAAGTGGAAAAGGAGTCAGTCAAAAAGATTAAAGCACACTGGACCCAACGTATCCTTATGGAACAGAGCAGCATGAGAAGAGCCATTGGCAGGTAGCCATTGCTTTGATGAATTACTCAACATCCTGTTACTAAGCAACAGGTCTTGCCCAGCAATTGGACAGTGCATCGCTTGGTCCTGCCAATAAGCAGCCAAGTATCAGGGAGATACCTACTGGTACTTCTCCTGCTCAGCTATTGGTCAGCTCCAGATTGGGCCATACCTGATGATAACTGTCAATGAGGGACCACTGGGGAAGTGATTCAGTCAAGAGACAGTGGTGCATTGGTCATCTGACTCTTGCCTTTGGGCACCTTACTTTTTTTTTTTTTTTTTTAATCGGCAATGTATTTTTGGTAGATGGGGCAAATTGAGTTTCCCTACTCAATATGAGAGTTGAAGTGTCTCCAACAATATTAGTGAAAGAAACATTTATGACTTTCTTGGCTCTGATGTGTAATTTTATGGAGACAGTGTACAGACCTTGGGGCAACAGACTGAGGATTCACCAACTATTGTGGTCTCTAAAGCTCATTGGAGTAGCAAAAATATCAAACCTGTTCTTAATTACCTTTTTCCATGTTAAGTGCTTGCTCTTAAGTTCCTTAAGCCCCTCAAGAACCCCCACTAGAAAGAGAGTGGTCGAAAGAGGAAACGACTAGACGACTCTGAGGAACAGATTTGGAGTGAAAAGTGTTTGGTAGAGTTTCATGCAGGGATGGAGGAGGCAGGAGTGTTGAAGGGGGACATATAAGTCAAAGAATAAAGGACACTGAAGGAAAGTCTGAGGATCATGAGAAGAAACACCATGCCCCTGAATCAGCACTCCCCAGATTCAGACACACAGAGGCGTCAGGGGTGAGAAAGTTGTATCATGGGCTCCCTCAGCACCCACTAACCCATGTTGATGGGCACAGTGGTACATTGTGATGTGTAAGACCCCAAAGCCACCATTGGCTGGGGGAGTGCCTAGCTGACCAATCAGATTGAACCGTGTGGCTCCTCATTGTCCTAAGAAGGTATATATAGGTAGGTCACAGGCAGAGATTCTGGGTTAGGCCATTTCATGCTGTTATCATAAGGTAACCAGGAAGCCACGGCAGCCAAGAAGAGTTCCAATGCAGTATGCTTCAAGGGTGAAAGGGCAAAAGAAGACCCTTTGTCCACAGAGATACAGCGGCAGTGTGAAGGTAAGATGATTCCATCTATGCTTCCCACGTTCTCCATTGACTTTGCTGCCCAAGACCTCTACACTGCCCTTGCCTGCCACAAAAGCCCTCATCAGCCCACATCCCTTTTCATGAAATCTCCCTTCCAACTCAGATGTTATACCCTTTCCTCAAAATTAATACCCTTCTCTTGTCTTTCAAGGCACGGAATATGACCATGAGGGTTAGAAGACCTCTGAAAGGAACCTTGAGTTTTTTTATCCATTCAGCCAGTCTTTGTCTTTTGGTTGGGGCATTCAACCCATTTTCGTTTAAGGTAATTACTGATAAGTATGATCCCGTTGCCATTTACCTTATTGTTTTGGGTTCGAATTTATACACCATTTTTGTGTTTCCTGTCTAGAGAATGTCTTTTAGTATTTGTTGGGGAGCTGGTTTGGTGGTGCTGAATTCTCTCAGCTTTGGCTTGTCTGTAAAGGTTTTGATTTCTCCTTCATATTTGAAGAGATCCTTGCTGGGTACAATAATCTGGGCTATAGGTTATTTTCTTTCATCACTTTAAGTATGTCTTGCCATTCCCTCCTGGCTTGAAGAGTTTCTATTGAAAGATCAGCTGTTATCCTTATGGGAATCCCCTTGTGTGTTATTTGTTGTTTTTCCCTTGCTGCTTTCAATATTTGTGCTTTGTCTTTGATCTTTGTTAATTTGATTAATATATGTCTTATGGTGTTTTGCCTTGGGTTTATCCTGTTTGGGACTCTCTGGGTTTCTTGGACTTGAGTGATTATTTCCTTCCCCATTTTAGGGAAGTTTTCAACTATTATCTCAAGTATTTTCTCATGGTCTTTCTTTTTGTCTTCTTCTTCTGGGACCCCTATGATTCGAATGTTGTAGCGTTTAATATTGTCCTGGAGGTCTCTGAGATTGTCCTCATTTTCTTTTAATTCGTTTTTCTTTTTTCCTCTCTGATTCATTTATTTCTACCATCCTATCTTCTAATTCACTAATCCTATCTTCTGCCTCTGTTATTCTACTATTTTTTGCCTCCAGAGTGTTTTTAATTTCATTTATTGCATTACTCATTATATATTAACTCTTTTATTTCTTCCAAGTCCTTGTTAAATCTTTCTTGCATCTTCTCAATCCTTGTCTCCAGGCTATTTATCTGTGATTCCATTTTGATTTCAAGATTTTGGATCAATTTCACTATCATTATTCGGAATTCTTTATCAGGTAGATTCCCTATCTCTTCTTCTTTTGTTTGGTTTGGTGGACATTTATCCTGTTCCTTTATCTGCTGGGTATTCCTCCGTCTCTTCATCTTGTTTAAATTGCTGAGTTTGGGGTGTCCTTTCTGTATTCTGGCAGTTTGTGGAGTTCTCTTTATTTTGGCATTTCCTCACTGTGTGTGGGTTTGTACAGGTGACTTGTTAAGGTTTCTTGGTTAGGGAAGCTTGTGTCGGTGCTCTGGTGGGTGGAGCTGTATTTCTTCTCTCTGGAGTGCAATGAAGTGTCCAGTAGTGAGTTATGAGATGTCTCTGGTTTTGGAGTGACTTTGGGCAGCCTGTATCTTGGAGCTCAGGGCTGTGTTCCTTTGTTGCTGGAGAATTTGTTTGGTATATCTTGCCCTGGAACTTGTTGGCCCTTGTGTGGTGCTCGGTTTCAGTGTAGGTATGGAGGTGTTTGATGAGCTCCTGTCAATTAATGTTCCCTGGAGTCAGGAGTTCCCTGAAGTCAGGGTTTGGACTTAAGCTTTCTGCTTCCAGTTATCGGTCTTTTTTACAGTAGTTTCAGAACTTCTTCTTCTATACAGCACCATTGATAAAACATCTACGTTAAAGATGAAAAGTTTCTCTGCCCATCCAGGTCACCCAGAGAGGTTCACAGCGTTACATGGAGAATAGAAGAGGGAGGAGGGAGTTAAGGTGACCTGGATGAGATGAGGTGGAATCAATAGAGGAGAAATTGGGCTAGCCAGTAATTACTTCCTTATGTGCACTCCACAACTGGACCACTCAGAGATGTTCACAGAGTTATACAGAGAAGAGAATAAGGAGGAAGGAGGCAGAGGTGGCCAAAAGGATAAAAGGGGGGAATGAAAAGGAGGGAGACAGATCCAGCCAGTAATCAGTTCCCTAAGTGTTCTCCACCGTCTGGAACATACAGAAATTCACATAGTTGAGTAGAGTAGAGAGGGGTTAGGGAGGAGACACAGGCGACCTCGTGGAGAAAAAGGAGAGTCCAAAGGGAGAGAGAGCAGTCAAGTCAGTAATCTCGCTCCCTAGTGAAAAATGGGTACTGAAGATTGGGTTCTTAAAGGTACAAAATTGGTAACAAATACATAAAAGCAAAAATTTAAAATCTAGAGTAGAGTTTGGAATTTCAAAAATACAATGTTAAAGAAAAGAAGAAGGAAAAGAAAGAGAGAGGAAAACAAAAACAAAGTTGCAAAAATTATAAAGAAAAGAGAGGTATAAAATTGATAACAAATACCAAAAAGCAAAAGTTAAAATTCTAGAGTAGAGTTTGGAATTTCAAAAATACAATGTTAAAAAAAAAAGAAGAAGAAAAAGAAAGAGAAAAAAAAACAAACAAGCAAAAATAAACAAAGTCACAAAAATTATAAAGAAAATATAGGTACAAAATTGATAACAAATCCCAAAAAGCATAAATTAAAAATCTAGAGTTCAGTTTGGAATTTCAGGTATAAAATGTTATAAAAAAGAAAAAGAGAAAGAGAGAGGAAAAAAAGTCACAAAAATTATTAAAAAAAAGTATATAGGTACAAGATTGATAACAAATACCAAAAAGCTAAAAAGATTTTAAAACAAAGGTTGTGAAAAGAGACAAAGACGGTCACTACATAATGATCAAAGGATCAATCCAAGAAGAAGATATAACAATTATAAATATATATGTACCCAACATGGGAGCACCGCAATATGTAAGACAAATGCTAACAAGTATGAAAGGAGAAATTAACAATAACACAATAATAGTGGGAGACTTTAATACCCCACTCACACCTATGGATAGATCAACTAAACAGAAAATTAACAAGGAAACACAAACTTTAAACGATACAATAGACCAGCTAGACCTAATTGATATCTATAGGACATTTCATCCCAAAACAATGAATTTCACCTTTTTCTCAAGCACACATGGAACCTTCTCCAGGATAGATCACATCCTCGGCCATAAATCTAGCCTTGGTAAATTCAAAAAAAATAGAAATCATTCTGAGCATCTTTTCTGACCACAATGCAGTAAGATGAGATCACAATTACAGGAGAAAAACTATTAAAAACTCCAACATATGGAGGATGAACAACACACTGCTGAATAACCAAGAAATCAAAAAAGAAATCAAAATTTGCATAGAAACGAATGAAAATGAAAACACAACAACCCCAAACCTGTGGGACACTGTAAAAGCAGTCCTAAGGGGAAAGTTCATAGCAATACAGGCATACCTCAAGAAACAAGAAAAAAGTCAAGCAAATAACCTAACTCTACACCTGAAGCAACTAGAAAAGGAAGAAATGAAGAACACCAGGGTTAGTAGAAGGAAAGAAATCTTAAAAATTAGGGCAGAAATAAATGCAAAAGAAACAAAAGAGACCACAGCAAAAATCAACAAAGCCAAAAGCTGGTTCTTTGAAAGGATAAATAAAATTGACAAAGCATTAGACAGATGCAGGATACTGGATGCTTGGGGCTAGTGCACTGGGACGACCCAGAGGGATGGTATGGGGAGGGAGGAGGGAGGAGGGTTCAGGATGGGGAACACATGTATACCTGTGGCAGATTCATTTTGATATTTGGCAAAACTAATACAATTATGTAAAGTTTAAAAATAAAATAAAATTTAAAAAAAGAAACAAAGGCAGAAAAATCAAATCAATAAAATTAGAAATGAAAATGAAGAGATCACAACAGACAACACAGAAATACAAAGGATCATAAGAGACTACTATCAACAATTATATGCCAATAAAATGGACAACGTGGAAGAAATGGACAAATTCTTAGAAAAGTACAACTTTCCAAAACTGGACCGGGAAGAAATAGAAAATTTTAACAGACCCATCACAAGCACGGAAATGGAAACTGTAATCAAAAATCTTCCAGCAAACAAAAGCCCAGGTCCAGACGGCTTCACAGCTGAATTCTACCAAAAATTTAGAGAAGAGCTAACACCTATTCTACTCAAACTCTACCAGAAAATTGCAGAGGAAGGTAAACTTCCAAACTCATTCTATGAGGCCATCATCACCCTAATACCAAAACCTGACAAAGATCCCACAAAAAAAGAAAACTACAGGCCAATATCACTGATGAACATAGATACAAAAATCCTTAACAAAATTCTAGCAATCAGAATCCAACAACACATTAAAAAGATCATACACCATGACCAAGTGGGCTTTATCCCAGGGATGCAAGGATTCTTCAATATCCGCAAATCAATCAATATAATACACCACATTAACAAATTGAAAAATAAAAACCATATGATTATCTCAATAGATGCAGAGAAAGCCTTTGACAAAATTCAACATCCATTTATGATAAAAACTCTCCAGAAAGCAGGAATAGAAGGAATATACCTCAACATAATAAAAGCTATATATGACAAACCCACAGCAAACATTATCCTCAGTGGTGAAAAACTGAAAGCATTTCCTCTAAAGTCAGGAACAAGACAAGGGTGCCCACTTTCACCATTACTATTCAACATAGTTTTGGAAGTTTTGGCCACAGCAATCAGAGCAGAAAAAGAAATAAATGGAATCCAAATTGGAAAAGAAGAAGTAAAACTCTCACTGTTTGCAGATGACATGATCCTGTGCATAGAAAACCCTAAAGACTCCACCAGAAAATTACTAGAACTAATCAATGACTATAGAAAAGGTGCAGGATATAAAATCAACACACATAAATCCCTTGCATTCCTATACACTAATAATGAGAAAACAGAAAGAGAAATTAAGGAAACAATTCCATTCACCATTGCAATGGAAAGAATAAAATACTTAGGAATATATCTACCTAAAGAAACTAAAGAACTATATATAGAAAACTATAAAACACTGGTGAAAGAAATCAAAGAGGACACTAATAGATGGAGAAATATACCATGTTCATGGATTGGAAGAATCAGTATAATGAAAATGAGTATACTACCCAAAGCAATTTATAGATTCAATGCAATCCCTATCAAGCTACCAACAGTATTCTTCACAGAGCTAGAACAAATAATTTCACAATTTGTATGGAAATACAGAAAACCTCGAATAGCCAAAGCTATTTTGAGAAAGAAGAATGGAACTGGAGGAATCAACCTACCTGACTTCAGGCTCTACTACAAAGCAACAGTCATCAAGACAGTATGGTACTGGTACAAAGACAGAAATATAGATCAATGAAACAAAGTAGAAAGCCCAGAGAAAAATCCACGCACATATGGACACCTTATCTTTGACAAAGGAGGCAAGAATATACAATGGATTAAAGACAATCTCTTAAACAAGTGGTGCTGGGAAATCTGGTCAACCACTTGTAAAAGAATGAAACTAGAACACTTTCTAACACCATACACAAAATAAACTCAAAATGGATTAAAGATCTCAACGTAAGACCAGAAACTATAAAACTCCTAGAGGAGAACATAGGCAAAACACTCTCCGACATACATCACAGCAGGATCCTCTATGACCCACTTCCAAGAATATTGGAAATAAAAGCAAAAATAAACAAATGGGACCTAATTAAACTTAAAAGCTTCTGCACAACAAGGAAACTATAAGACAGCCTTCAGAATGGGAGAAAATAATAGCAAATGAAGCAACTGACAAACAACTAATCTCAAAAATATACAAGCAACTCCCACAGCTCAATTACAGAAAAATAAATGACCCAATCAAAAAATGGGCCAAACAACTAAATAGACACTTCTCCAAAGAAGACATGAAGATGGCTAACAAACACATGAAAAGATGCTCAACATCACTCATTATCAGAGAAATGCAAATCAAAAGAACTATGAGGTACCATTTCATGCCAGTCAGAATGGCTGCGATTCATAAGTCTACAAGCAATAAATGCTGGAGAGGGTGTGGAGAAATGGGAACCCTCTTACACTGCTGGTGGGAATGCAAACTAGTACAGCCACTGTGGAGAACAGTGTGGAGATTTCTTTAAAAACTGGAAGTAGAACTGCCTTATGATCCAGCAATCCCACTGCTGGGCATAAACACTGAGGAAACCAGAAGGGAAAGAGACACGTGTACCCCTATGTTCACTGCAGCTCTGTTTATAATAGCCAGAACATGGAAGCAACACAGGTGTCCATCAGCAGATGAATGGATAAGAAAGCAGTGGTACATATACACAATGGAGTATTACTCAGCCATTAAAAAGAATCATTTGAATCAGTTCTAATGAGATGGATGAAACTGGAGCCTATTATACAGAGTGAAGTAAGCCAGAAAGAAAAACACCAATACGGTATACTAACACATATATATGGAATTTAGAAAGATGGTAACAATAACCCTGTGTACGAGACAGCAAAAGAGACACTGATGTATAGAACAGTCTTATGGACGCTGTGGGAAAGGGAGAGGGTGGGAAGATTTGGGAGAATGGCATTGAAACATGTATACTATCATGTATGAAACGAGTCACCAGTCTAGGTTCGATACATGATACTGGATGCTTGGGGCTGGTGCACTGGGACGACCCAGAGGGATGGTATAGGGAGGGAGGAGGCAGGAGGGTTCAGGATGGGGAACACAGGTATACCTGTGATGGATTCATTTTGATATTTGGCAAAAACAATACAATACAATATTGTAAAGTTTAAATATAAAATAAAATTAAAAACAAATGAAAGGAACCTTGAGAAAGAAAATCCGATCATATGCCATGCAGTCGAAGAAGGTGAAGACAACAAGAAAATCAAACTGTTTTTTCTGTTCCTGTGCACCTAAGAAACTGATAAAGCCGAAAAGGGTACCAAAATATGAGGCAGATTCAAAGAAGGAGGCAGAATCAAAAGAGAAGGTAAGCTCAGCCACCCTAGAATGAAAGACCCTGGAGAAGTACAAGCTGGGCAGCCAGTAACTGAATAGAAAAGGTCAGACTCTTTAGAATTGTGTCTCCAGAGGTCTGCTTTCTTAGAAATGGCCAACCAGGAAAAGACTGACTCTCACACTAAAATAGTAAATGATGGCTGCGATTAAAATACACATCAAATGGTGAAAAGATGATATTTGTGTGTGTGTGTGAATTTTCTGATGGGCAGGGAGGGAAGGAAGCAAAGAGGTGGGCACCTGAGTGGGGAGGGATGTGGGGTCCCAAGAGCTGAGGGAACAGACCCTCAGATCCCCAGGTAGCCAGAGAGTAGAGGTCTCGACTGGGTCAGGAGTCTGCACTGAAGGTGAATAACCCTGCTTAACAACTGATCTCAGCGGCAAGTAGTGTGCAGTGTTACTTCCATTGTTTGGGGTGTGGAGTGACATTAGGGTCTAGATTGCCAGAATCCAGAAGGGAAGAGGGCTTCACATGGGGATGGTGAATGTAATTTCTCCCCTGAGTGAGGCAGGCAGAAATCACCTCCTGGCCACTTACTTCATAATGGGCTTTGTTGCATCACTCACCTATGCTGTCAGCTAAAGGTGCTCAGGAGGCACAAAATGCAGAAACAACTAAAACCCACATTAGCACTCCCAAAAATTAAAATAATGTTTGGACGGATCAGACCAAATAACAATTAGGCCACTGTTATCCTAAAATATTTGTGGGAGCAGTGTTTTCCCAAGGGCAGGGCAATGGAGGTGGCCCAATCTTGGTGCAGATGACTAACAGGATAACGACACACAGATAATATTTTCGGGGTGGGGCACCAAGTAGTTTGTGGGATCTTAGTTCCCTGACCAGGGATTGAACCGGTTCCCCTTCTAGTGAACGCATGGAATCCTAACCACTGGGCAGCCAGAGAAGTCAGGATAGAGACTTTTGATAAATGTATTAATGTATGTTGCGTAAAACCTGGTTTTATACTTATCTCCATTCCCTAGTATTTCTAATTAACTACAGTCAAAAAACATTCTTCCCCAATAAATTCTTTTTAGTCCAATTTCTACAAGTTTTCGTGATTTAAAAAGAAGAGTATCAAATATTTAATTTGATGTCAACTTTAGTTTTGAAGTGTTTGACTAGTTTCAAGGAGAAATCAATCAAATATGGAGATATTTAAGGCAGAGTCTCTACCAGAGGAATCATGTGTGTTTTCAGAAAACATTTTAAACAATTAAAACGGAGTTTCACCATCAGCATCAAAAGAGTTGAGTTCAGATTTTAAGTCAAAACTGCGGTATCTTTTATATGTATTGCAGCACCATAGTTAAATCTCTGGCACTTTAACTCCTGAGAGACAGTTGATGATTCAAAGTCAGTCACTGAATTTGACTTAAAATCATTAAGAGTGAAGGCGACCCTGGGTTTGTTGTCCTTTCAAAGGAAGTGGGAGAAATATCAACCCTGCCTTTGAAAATTAGTCAGGTAAGCATCTACCAGGATGATATGGACAGAGAGACCTTATAGGTGTGTGCTTTGATTCCAGATCTGTATATATTATCACCATTTAACACTATCACACTTTAATGCCCTGTTGTAGGACTGACTGAAATACTTGCTGTTACGGGAAGGTAACAGAAGCCTAGGCCTGAAGAGCTGAAAGTGAAAGTTGCTCAGTTGTGTCCGACAGCTGGAAACCCCCATGGACTATACAGTCCATGGAATTCTCCATGTTAAAATACTGGAGTTGGTAGCCTTTCCTTCCTCCAGGGGTTCTTCCCAACCCAGGGATCAAGCCCAGGCATCCCACATTGAAGGTGGATTCTTCACCAGCTGAGCCACAAGGGAAGCCAAAGAATGCTAGAGTGGGTAGCTTATCCCTTCTCCAGCACAGCTTCCCTACCCAGGAATTGAACTGATGTCTACAGCTTTGCAGGCAGAATCTTTCCCAACTGAGCTATCAGGAAATTCCTGAGGTGGACCAAAAGTGGAGGTTAGAGGGCCTTGTTTCCCTAAAGTAGCGCTGGTATATATTTTAATATCCATGGATATACTGCCACCTTGCAGAAAGAGTTGAGGATGCATAGAGTTTAAAAAGGATCCAAAGACTCTTAGGGTTAACAGAGAAAAACATAAACACTAAGTCATGAGTTGAGAAAGGGTATATCCATTTAGATCAACAACAATAAATGAAAATCAGACGCCTGTAGCTCTCCTGGAAAAGGACAGTATATTGTGATTCAAACATCACAAGTCCTATTGCAAACGCTGTGTCTTATGGGGGTGGGGGGTTTGCTCATTAGCAGTCACAAAGAGTAGTAGAAACTCTTTATACTTCCACTTATACAGGTTCGCTATGATAGATTCCAACTGACCCCTCTAGCTGTGGCCATAACTACCTCTATTGACTGATACAATGATTTCCCTAAGACCTTCTACTTTCCTCTATGCCTGTGTCCATCCTATCTTCCTGTCCATCCTGGAATAGATTCTTGAGTATGTATTTATCAGGAATATATGCCAGAGATGTAAACGGATTAGAAATCAACAGTGTGGTGATATAAAATATTATCAGAGGTTGGATTATCTAAGACTGTAAGGAAGAGAATCACTCTCTTCTGCCAAGTATGCCCAAGAATCTTTTTGAAAATATAGTAAAAGCCATAAACTAGGGAGTGGATCAGAAATTAAAGGAACTTAAATGAGAAGCTTATTTTATCAGTCATCAAGAGGACTTTATGTCTTTGTATTAAGACCACCCATTTGCATGACACCAAATGCAAAAGCCAAAGCAGTTCCCATGGACTCATGATGAGTGCACAATACTGCTGGCCCAGAGGCTTATCTTGATGTACAGAGGTCAAGAGCAAGTCTATGTGCCTAGGGTCAGAACGCATCTGCCCTGGATCACATCCACGTATCAGCGGCAATCAATTCGGAGCCCCCAAAGTTTACATGCTCCTGGCCAAGTGCCTCACTCCAGTGCCTTTTCTACAGGCCTTTCACTCATTCCTGTCTTGAGATGATCATGACTAAGTTTCACCTCACCATCTCTTCAACTAACTGCCATGGGCAACTAGAAATCTGAATGCAAAAGATTGAAATAGGACCTTTACCTTATACAACATAAAAATCTAAACTCAGAGTTGATTAAAGATTTAAATGCAAGATCTGAAACTATAAATCAACTAGAAGAAAACATCTTGGAGAACTTGTAAACATTGGTCTCAGAAGTGATTTCATGTATTGACACTGAAAGCATAGGCAAGAAAAGAAAAAAATAGAAAAGTAGGACGACTTCAAATGATTAAACTGCCTCCCTGAGAGAACATCAAAAACACATCTACATAGAAGCCAAGCTGATGGTTACCAAATGGCAAGTTGGGGCGGGGGGATGAATTCGGAGTTGGGGATTAACATATATATAGACACCACTATGTATAAAATAGATAACGAACAAGGAATACTTCAAAACCACAGGCAACTCTGCTAGAAAATCTGTAACAACATAAATGGAAAAAGAATTTGTAAAGGAATAGATATATGTATGTGTGCCTGTGCAAGCTCAGTTGACTCAGATGTGCCCTACTCTTTGTGACCCTATGGACTGTAGCCTGTTGGCTCCTTAGTCCATGAGATTCTACAGGCAAGAATACTGGAGAGGCTCGTCCTGTCCCTCTGAGCATATCTTCCCTACCCAGGGATTGAACCCAAATCTCCTTCATTGCAGGGTGATTCTTTAACAACTGAGCCAAGTGGAAAGCCCAAATACATGTATATGCAAAGCTGAATCACTTTGCTGGACAGCTGAAACACAACATGGTAAATCAAATATCCTCAAATGAAAAAAAATAAAAAGAATTCATCAACATGTAGAACAATTAGCTCAAAAATCTAATTGGAAAATGCAGAAAGATTCCCAAACTTACTCTCAAAATAAGATTGATAGGGAGCAGGGTATGTAGAGAAAAGGATGATTCAAGTCCTAACATGTGCCCATGGGAGAGGACTCAGAATATAAGGGAGATTGCACGGTTGGAGGTAAGCTCTGGGTGTGAGTGGTTCGAGCCAAATATTGAACACAGAAGTCCTGGGGTCTGACACAGGGAAGAGAAACACCCTTAGATGGTTGCAGGGCTATGTGGACTAACAGGAGGTCTGTGGGAAGCCCAGACTCCCCCCTCCAGGAGCTAGTGCTCAGGAGCTTGCTCCCAACCACAATGAAGAGGACAGATTGAGACCGCATTTGTGGATGCCTGTTTTCAAAAGAACTGCCCATGCTTACACACGCCCTGCTTACTCCGTGTGGCCGATTTGCACTGGAGCAGGGGCTACCATGACCAGGCAGACAGTTGGGATGTGGGCAACAGAGGTGCATCTGGCCCAGGGCGGCATGTGGGTGGAAGAGCCGGGGTCATGCTCATGGAGGGCACTTACATAGGCAGCGTATCAGGAGAAGTCCTGATCTCTGATGGAGGCCAGACTGCCACAGCAGATGACCCAGTATGTGCCCAGAGGCTATGAGGGCCTCACCTGCCCAATAGCACACTCTTCAACAGGGCAGGGATAACATAAGCTTTGGGAAGTGATCAGCAGTGAGGGACCAAGAGGTCTCAGACCAGAAGGTATGTTTAAGCAGGTCAGGAGACGCTACTGATGGTGATGGAACAGATGGCACATTGGAGGTAGCCTGGATCTCTGTAGGCAGCCAGCCAGGAGATTTGCTCCTTTTGTTATTTTTCTAACCAGAACATGCTCCTCTTGTCCCTCTGTGGCAAGGGTTGCAGTGCTATGAGAAGGGAGCAATCATACTTGAGGGAACATAGCCAGATCTGGCCTGATATTCAGGGCTTCTGCTCCAGAAACTTGGGATCCCACCCTGCCCCCAATAGGACAGTGAAAGCCCCTGAGGAAAAGGAAGTCTCTTCCTCAAATCTGGCTTCAGACCTGGTACCACTGAACTTCCAAGCCATAGGTGCTGGCACACCCTAAAGAAAGATGTGACTTGTGGTCCATCAAATCCAGCCCCATCCCCACCCCCACCCCCCGCTGACTATGGTACAGTCTGTACAGTGATGCTCCACCACAAGATCACCCCTTCAAGACCATAATACATAATTGATGCACTTAAATACAGAGAGGCAGTGACAAATGGGAAGACAGAAGGACTGGTATCCACTGAAAGACTGAGAGGAAGTCAGTTCAGTTTGTCAGTTGTGTCTGATTTTTGCGACACCATGAACTGCAGCACACCAGGCCTCCATTTCGATCACCAACTCGCGGAGTCCCCCAAACCCATGTCCATTGAGTTGGTGATGCAATCTAACCATCTTTTCCTCTGTAGTCCCCTTCTCCTCCGGCCCTAAATACTTCCCAGCATCAGGGTCTTTACCAATGAGTCAGCTCTTCGCATCAGATGGCCAAAATATTGGAGTTTCAGTTTCAACATCAGTCTTTCCAGTGAACACTCAGGACTGATATCCTTTAGGATGGACTGGTTGGATCTCCTTACAGTCCAAGGGACTCTCAAGAGTCTTCTCCAGCCCCACTGTTCAAAAGCATCAGTTCTTTGGCACTCAGCTTTTTTATAGTCCAACTTTCAATCCATACCTGACCACTGAAAAACTATAGCCTTGATTAGAGAGACCTTTGTTGCCAAAGTAATGTCTCTGCTTTTTATTTTTTATATAAACTTATTTATTTTAATGGGAGGTTATTTACTTCTCATATGGTATTGGTTTTGCCATGCATCAACATGAACCTGCCACAGGTGTACATGTGTTCCCCATCTTGTCCCCACTCCCACCTCCCTCCATTTATCATGCCTCTGGGTCATCCCAGTGCACCAGCCCCAAGCATGTTGTATCATGCATCGAACATGGACTGGCGATTCCTTTCATATATGATATTATACATGTTTCAATGCCATTCTACCAAATCACCCCACCCTCTCCTACAGACTCTCTGCTTTTTAATATGCTGTCTAGGTTAGTCATAACTCTACTTCCAAGGAGTATGCTTCCTTTAATTTCATGGCTGCAGTCACCATCTTCAGTGATTTTCGAGCTCAGAAAAATAAACTCAGCCACTGTTTCCACCGTTTCCCCATCTACTTCCCATGGAGTGATGGGACCAGATGCCATGATCTTCGCTTTCTGAATGTTGAGCTTTAAGCCAACTTATTCACTCTCTTCTTTCACTTTCATCAAGAGGCTCTTTAGTTCTTCTTCACTTTCTGCAATAAAGGTGGTGTCATCTGCATATCTGAGCTTATTGATATTTCTTCTGGCAATCGTGATTCCAACTTGTGCTTTCTCCAGCCCAGCATTTCTCATGATGCACTCTGCATATAAATTACATAAGCAGAGTGACAATATACAGCCTTGATGTACTCTTTTTCCTACTTGGAAGCAGTCTGTTGTTTCATGTCCAGTTCTAACTGTTGCTTCCTGACCTGCATAGAGGTTTCTCAAGAAGCAGGTCTGGTGGTCTGGTATTCCCATCCCTTTTAGAATTCTCCAGTTTACTTTGATCGTCACAGTCAAAGGCTTCGGCATAGTCAATAAAGCAGAAATAGATATTTTTATGGAACTCTCTTGCTTTTTCCATGATCCAGCGGATGTTGGCAATCTGATCTCTGATTCCTCTGCCTTTTCTATAACCAGCTTGAACATCTGACAGTTCACGATTCACATATTGCTGAAGACTGCTTTGGAGAATTTTAAGAATTACTTTACTGGCATGTGAGATGAGGGCAATTGTGCGGTATTTTGAGCATTATTTGGGTTGCCTTTCTCGGGGATTGGAATGAAAACTGACCTTTTCCAGTCTTGTAGCCACTGCTGAGTTTTCAAATTTAGCTGGTATATTGAATGCAGCACTTTCAGTTCATCATCTATCCGGATTTGAAATAGCTCAACTGGAATTCCATCACCTCCACCAGCCTTGGTGGTAGTGATGCTTTCTAAGCCCCACTTGACTTCACATTCCAGGATGTCTGGCCCTAGGTGTGTGATCACACCATCATGATTATCTGGGTCATGAAGATTTTTTTTTTGTACAGTTCTGGGTATTCTTACCACCTCTTCTTAATATCTTCTGCTTCTGTTAGGTCCATACCATTTCTGTCCTTTATCGAGCCCATCTTTGCATGAAATGTTCCCTGGGTATCTCGAATTTTCTTGAAGAGATGTCTAATCTCTCCCATTCCGTTGTTTTCCTCTATTTCTTTGCATTGATCACTTAAGAAGGCTTTCTTATCTCTTCTTTCTATTCTTTGGAACTCTGCATTCAGAAGCTTTTATCTTTCCTTTGCTCCTTCTCTTCTTTTCACAACTATTTGTAAGGCCTCCCCAGACAGCCCTTTTGCTTTTTGGCATTTCTTTTCCATGGGGATGGTCTTGATCCCTGTCTCCTGTACAATGTCATGAACCTCCTTCCATACTTCATCAGGTGCTCTGTCTGTCAGGTCTAGTCCCTTAAATCTATTTCTCACTTCCACTGTGTAATCATAAGGGATTGGATTTATGTCATACCTGAATGATGTAGTGGTTTTCCCTACTTTCTTCAATTTAAATCTGAATTTGTCAATAAGGAGCTCATGATCTTAGCAAGGGTCAGTTCCCAGTCTTGTTTTGCTAACTGTGTAGAGCTTCTCCTTCTTTGGCTGCAAACGATATAATCAATCTGATTTCAGTGTTGACCATCTGTTGATGTCCATATGTAGAGTTTTTCTTGTGTTTTTTGAAGAGCGTGTTTGCTATGACCAGTGTGTTATCTTTGCAAAACTCTATTAGCCTTTGCCCTGCTTCATACCAAACTCCAGAGCCAAATTTTTCTGTTACTCTAGGTGTTTCTTGAACTTTTACTTTTGCATTCCAGTCCACTATAATGCAACGGACATTTTTTTTTAGCTGTTAGTTCTAAAAGGTCTTGTCGGTCTTCATAGAACTGTTCAACTTCAGCTTCTTCATTGCTGCTTGTTGGGGCATAGATTTGGATTACTGTGATATTGAACGGTTTGCCGTGGAAACGAACAGAGATCATACTATAGTTTTTGAGATTGAACCCAGCTACTGCATTTTGGACTGTTTTGTTGACCACGATGGCTACTCCATTTCTTCTGAGGGATTCCTGCCCGACGTAGTAGATATAATGGTCATCTGAGTTAAATTCACCCATTCCAGTCCATTTTAGTTCACTCATTCCTAGAATGTTGACGTTCACTCTTGCCATCTCCTGTTTGACCACTTCCAATTTGCCTTGATTCATGGACTTATCATTCCACGTTCCTATGCTATATTGCTCTTTATAGCATTGGACCTTTCTTCTGTCACCAGTCACATCCACAACTGGGTATTGTTTTTGCTTTGGCTCAATCCCTTCATTCTTTCTGGAGTTATTTCTCCACCGATCTCCAGTAGCATATTGGGCATCTACTGACCTGGGGAGTTCCTCTTTCAGTATCCTATCATTTTGCCTTTTCATATTGTTCATGCGGATCTCAAGGCAAGATACTGAGATGCTTTGCCCTTCCCTTCTCCAGTGGAGCACATTCTGTCAGACCTCTCCACCATGACCCGCTCCACTTGGGAGACCCCACAGGTTCTGGCTTAGTTTCATTGAGTTAGACAAGGCTGTGGTTCTAGTGTGATTCGATTGACTAGATTTCTGTGATTCTGGTTTCAGTGTGAATGCCCTCTGATGCCGTCTTGCAACACCTACCTTCTTACGTAGGTTTCTCTTACATTAGATGTGGGTTTTCTCTTCACGGCTATTCCAGCAAAGCGGAGCCACTGCTCCTTACCTTGGACGAGGTATATCTCCTCACTGCCACCACTCCTCACTTGAACGTGGAGTAGCTCCTCTAGTCCCCCCTGTGCCCATGCAGGCACAACTCCAGGATGTGTGGTATCAGTCCTGATTATTCACAAGAAGGACTGACGCTGAAGCTGCAACTCCAGTACTTTGTCCACCTGATGCAAAGAAATGTCTCAGTGGAAAAGATATTGAAGCTAGGAAGGAATGAAGGCCAAGGAGAAGGGGATGAGAGAGCATTAGATGGTTGGATGGCATTGGGCATTCGATGGACTTGAGTTTCAGCAAGCTCTGGGAGTTGGTGATGGACAAAGAATCCTGGTATGCTGCAGTCCATGGGGTTGCACACAGTCGGACACAACTGAACAAATGAAAGGAACTGATTGCAATGGGGAGAATGCATTGAACACAAGTTCTTATCGTGTCTCAAAATGGAAGAGAAAAAGATTTTTCATTAACATGGAAGATAAAGAGGGTGCACAGCATCTACATGTGTGTGTGTAAGTTTGTGTATGTTTGCCTTTGTGTGTGTGAGTGTGTGTGTGTGTGTGTGTGTGTGTGTGTGTGAGATGGGGAAAGAGGTGGGGCAGGATGAACAGACAGCATGATGGAGCAGTTTGACAGGAAGTATTTCTTTCTGTAGTGAGCTGATTCTTACAATGAGCTGTTAAAGGAGTCAGAAGTGTCTGACTCTTAGCGCTTGCTCAATCGTGGGGGAAAGCTGAAGTTCAGAGGAGAGAAGCATGGCTAAAATTTAGCCAAGCCTAGTCAGAGGGTATGTTATGGATGACTGTGAGCATTTGGCTAGTCTCTGCTGTTGTTTAAGGGAGGCCAAGTCAGCCCTTCGACAGTATGGTTGTTATTAAACATGCAAATCCATGTGCTTGATGCAGAATGAGGCCAATCAAAACTAAATGTTAGAGTTTGGAACAGGGAAAGGTTTATTATAGATTCATACAAGGATGTGGGTGGCTCTTGCCCTAAGAACTCAAAGTTACTGAACGTTTTCAGTTAAGTACATTTAAAAGCAAATGATAGAGAGAGTTCTGGTAAGTTGTTACAGACTTCTTGGTGTCACATCCTTTGTGCTTAAAGTTAGGTCATGGTCAGGTAATAATGTTCCTATCTATCTCTACCAGATGAATGTTATTTTCTGTCATTCTTGCCCCGTCAAGAGAGGGCAAAGTCTCAAGGCACAACTTTCACCTTGAAATGTCCCATCCTTGATAAACAGAAACAGATCTCATTTGGCAGCTCCTTCAGGGCAAGGTTCCCACATTCTTCCCAGCTCTCATTCTTGATGGAGCCAGGCACACAATACAAAACGTCCTGTCTCCTCAGGCTGTCAAAGTGAGCAGATCAGTTCTCAGAGACTGAGGCCCAGGAAGATGGCCCCTGCTAGTAGGTTGCAGAGAGAGGTATGGCAGAGAGGCTCACCGCTCCTCAAGGCCTGGGCCAAGGCCACTGGAGGGCCTTAGTGATGGCTCTGGTGCACTACAGGATGTCGTCCCCAGTCTATTCCCTGGGACTTCCAGCTCACCCACTGGCCTAAGGCTGGGTGTCTCCAGGACCCCTAAAAGAATGCCTGAATCTGCCTCTTCTCTCACTTTCCAGCTGATGACGACCATACCACACTTCCTTAAATCACTTCCCTAATACTCCCTTCTTGAGAGTAACTGGGGGCAGTTCCCAGTGTGGTGCTGATCAGTAGCTGAGCAGGACAACGAATGGTCACTCACTGACAGTTGGCTGCTTGTGAATGGGGCCATCTGAGGCACCAAGCAAGACTGAGCTACACCTGTTGCCTAGGAACAGGGTGGGTTGAAATGAAGCACATCAATGTCTAACTGTATAGGGCTGTGCTTACTCTGCTCTGTTACATTGTGAATAGAATAAGAAACACTGTGAGGTTAAGGTTTGTCAAAGTAGTTCTCAAGGTGGGCTGGCTTTGACATTCTTGTTGGCCTTGAAATATTAGCTATAATATATGTAGCACATGCTATCAATTGGCGTCTGTTGGAGGGCATATAGATAAGCACTGCTGACTGGCATGCCTGGGAATACAATGAAAAGAATGATGTACAAAAGTTAAACAAGCATGGGAATTCAAAACCTGAGGTGGGAAAGGAGTCAGTCAAAAAGTTTAAAGCACTCTGGATGCAACGTATAATTATGGAACACAGCAGCATGAGAACAGCCAGTAACAGGTAGCCATTGCTTTGCCGTATTACTCCACATCCTGTTACTAAGCAACAGGTCTTGCCCAGCAATTTGACAGTGCATCGCTTGGTCCTGCCAATAAGCAACCAACTATCAGTGAGATACCTACTGATACTTCTCCTGCTCAGCTATTGGTCAGCTCCACATTTGGCCCTACCTGATGATATCTGTCAGTGAGGGACCACTGGGGAAGTGATTCAGTCAAGAGAGAGTGGTGCATTGGTCAGTTCACTCTTGCCTTTGTGCACTTACTTTTGTTTTTTTTTCTTTTTAATCGGGTATATATATCTGGTAGATGGGGCAAGGTGAGTTTCCCTACTCAATATGAGAGTTGAAGTGTCCCCATCAATATTAGTGGAGGAGACATTTATGACTTTCTTTGGTTTGATGTGTAATTTTATGGAGATGGTGTATAGAACTTGGGGCAACAGACTGAGGATTCACCAAGTCTTGGGGTCTCTAAAGCTCATTGGTGTAGCAAAAACATCCAACCTATTCTTATTTACCTTTTTCCATATTAAGTGCTTGCTCTTAAGTTCCTTAAGCCCCTCAAGAACCCCCACTAGGAAGAGGGTGGTTGAAAGATTAAATGACTAGACGACTCTGAGGAACAGATTTGGAGTGAAAAGTGTTTGGTAGAGGTTCATACAGGGATGGAGGAGGCAGGACTGTTGAAGGGGGACATATAAGTCAAAGAATAAAGGACACTGAAGGAAAGTCTGAGGGTCATGAGAAGAAACACCATGCCCCTGAATCACCACTCCCCAGAATCAGACACACAGAGGTGTCAGGGGTGAAAAAGTTGTATCATGGCCTCCCTAAGCACCCACTTACCCATGTTGATGGGCAAAGAGGTACATTGTGATGTCTAAGAGCCCAAAGACACCATTGGCTGGGGGAGTGCCTAGCAGACCAATCAGATTGAAGGGTGTGGCTCCTCATTGTCCTGAGAAGGTATATATAGGGAGGTCAGAGGCAGAGATTCTGGGTTAGGCCATTTCATGCTATCATCATAACGTAACCAGAAAGCCACAGCAGCCAAGAAGAGTTCCAATGCAGTGTGCTTCAACGGTGCATGGACTAAAGAAGACCCTTTGTCCACAGAGATACAGAGGCAATGTGAAGGTAAGATGATTCCATCTATTCTCCCTGCATTCTCCATTGACTTTGCTGCCCAAGACCTCTACACTGTCCTTGCATGCCACAAAAGCCCTCATCAGCCTACATCCCTTTTCAGGAAATCTCCCTTCCAACTCAGATGTTATAAACTTTCCTCAAAACTAATACCGTTCTCTTGTCTTTCAAGACTCGGAATAACCATGAGGGTCAGAAGGCCTCTAAAAGGAACCTTGCGAATGAAAATCCGATCATCTGCCACTCAGTCGAAGAAGGTGAAGAAAACAAGAAAACCAAACTGTTTTGTTTTTTTTTTTTCTGTTTCTGTGCACGTAAGAAGCTGAATCAAAGTCGAAAAGGTACCAAAATATGAGGCATAGTTAAAGAAGGAGGCAGAATCAAAAGAGAAGATAAGCTCAGCCACACCAGAATGAGAGACCCTGGAGAAGTACAACCTGGTCAGCCAGTAACTGATTGGAAAAGGTCAGACAGTTTAGAATTGTGTCTCCAGAGGTCTGCATTCTTAGAAATGGCCAACCAGGAAAAGCCTGACTCTCACACTAACATAGTAAACTGATGGCTGCGATTAAAATACACATCAAATGGTGAAAAGATGATACTTGTGTGTGTGTGAATTTTCTGATGGGCAGGGAGGGAAGGAAGCAAAGAGGTGGGCACCGGAGTGGGGAGGCGTGTGGGGTCCCAAGAGCTGAGGGAACAGACCCTCAGGTCCCCAGTTAGCCAGACAGTAGAGGTCTCGACTGGGTCACAAGTCTGCTCTGAAGGTGAATAACCCTGCTTAACAATTGATGTCAGCGGCAAGGAGTACTTGTGCGGTGTTACTGCCATTGTTTGGGGTGTGGAGTGACATTAGGGTCTAGATTGCCAGAACCCAGATGGGAAGAGGGCTTCACATATGGATGGTGAATGTCATACTTCCCCTGAGTGAGGCAGGCAGAAATCACCTCCTGGCCACTTACATAATATCGGGCTTTGTTGCTTCACTCAGCTATGCTGTCAGCTAAAGATGCTCAGGAGGCACAAAATGCTGATACAACTAAAACCCACAATTAGCACTCCCAAAGATTAAAATAATGTTTGGAGGGATCAGAACAAATATCAATTAGGCCACTGTTATCCTAAAATATTTGTGGGAGCACTGTGTTCCCAAGGGCAGGGCAGTGGAGGTGGCCCAATCCTGGTGCAGATGACTAACAGGATCACGACACACAGATATTGTTTTTGGTTGGGGGCACCATGCAGTTTGTGGGATCTTAGTTCCCTGACCAGGGATTGAACAGGTTCCTCTCCTATTGAAATCATGGAGTCCTAACCACTGGACAGCCAGAGAAGTCAGGACAGAGACTTTTGATAAAAGTATTAATATAAGACTGTGCAAAAGCTGGTCTTATATTTATCACCATCCCCTAGTATTTCTAAATAACTACACTCGTAAAATATTCTTCCCTAATAATCTCTTTTGTTAGTCCAAGTTCTACAAGATTTTGTGGTTTAAAAAGAAGAGTATCGAATATTTAATTTGGTGATAACTTTAGTTTTGAAGTGCTTGAATAGTTTCAAGGAATAGTCAATCAAATATGGAGATATATAAGGGAGAGTCTCTACCAAAGGAATCCCGTCTGATTTCAGAGAACATTTTAGAAACAATTAAAACAGAGTTTCACCATCAGCATAAAAAGAGTTGATTTCAGGTTTTAAGTCAATGCTATGGTATCTTTTATCTGGACTATAGGTCCCTAGTTAAATCTTTCTGGAACTTTAACTGCTGAGAGACACAGTTGATGATTCAAAGTCAGTCACTGAATGTGTTTTAAAATCATTAAGAGTGAAGGAGACCCTGGGTTTGTTGTCCTTTAAAAGGAATTGGGAGAACTATCAATTCTGCCTGTGAAAATTAGTCAGGTAAGCAGCTACCAGGATGATATAGACAAAAAGCACTGATAGGTGGGTGCTTGATTCCGGATCTGTATATATTATCACCACTTAACACTATCACACTTTAATGCCATGGTGTAGGACTGACTGAAATACTGGCTGTTAGGGGAAGGTAACAGATTACTAGGCCTAAGAGCTGAAAGTGAAAGTTGCTCAGTCATGTCCTACGGTTGGTGACCCCATGGACTAAACAGTCCATGGAATTCTCCAGGGCAGAATACTGGAGTGGATAGCCTTTCATTACTCCAGGGGATCTTACCAACCCAGGGATCAAGCCCTGACATCCTGCGTTGAAGGCGGATTCTTCACCAGCTGAGCCTCTAGGGAAACCAAAGAATGCTAGAGTGGGTAGCTTATCCATTCTCCAGCAGAGCTTCCTACCCAGGAATTGAACTGATGTCTTCAGCTTTGCAGGCAGAATCTTTCCCAACTAAGCTACCAGAAAAGTCCTGAGGTGGGCCAAAAGTGGAGTTTAGAGGGCCTTGTTTAACGAAAGTAGCCCTGGTATATATTTTAATATCCGTGGATATACTGCCGCCTTGCAGAAAGAATTGAGGATGCATAGAGTTTAAAAAGAATCCAAAGACTCTTAGGGTAAAAGAGAAAAACAGAAACACTAAGTCCTGAGTTGAGAAAGGGTTTATCCATTTAGATCAACAACAATAAATCAATATCAGACACCTGTAGCTCTCCTGGAAAAGGAAAGTATATTGTGATTCAAACATGACAAGTCCTATTGCAAACGCTGTGTTCTATGGGGGTGGGGGGTTTGCTCATTAGCACTCACAAAGAGTAGTAGATACTCTTTTACTTCCACTTATACAGGTTTGCTATGAATAGATTCCAACTGACCCCTCTAGCTATGGCCATAACAACCTCTGTTGACTGATACAATGATTTCCCTAAGACCTTCTACTTTCCTCTATGCCTGTGTCCATCCTATCTTCTGTGACTCAGAAACAAACAACCATCTGAGGCCAGCCTAATTGTCACCTCCCAAGGAAATATTCTTAATCATTCTCTTGGCATTACTATTTTCACGTTCTCTAATCACTTGCAGTTCATTACATGCAGTTTTTAGGATAGATTTTTGAGTATGTATCTTATCAGAAATGCATGCCAGAGAGGTAAATGGATTAGAAATCAACAGTGTGGTGATATAAAATATTATCAGGAGTTGGATTATCTAAGACTGTAAGGGAGAGAATCACTATCTTCTGCCAAGTATGTCCAAGAATCTGTTCGAAAAGATAGTAAAACCCATAAACTAGAGAGTGGATCAGAAGTCAAAGGAACTTAAATGAGAAGCTTATTTTATCAGTCGTCAAGAGGAACTCTATCTCTTTGTATTAAGACCACGCATTTGCATGACACCAAATGCAAAAGCCAAAGCAGTGCCCATGGACTCATGATTAGTGCACAATACTGCTGGCCCAGAGGCTTCTCTTGATGGGCAGAGGTCAAAAGCAAGTCTATGTGCCTAGGATCAGAACGCATCTGCCCAGGATCACATCCACGTATCAGCGGGAATCAAGTCGGAATCCCCAAAGTTTACATGCTCTTGTCCAAGTCCCTCACTCCAGTGCCTTTCCTACAGGCTTGTCACTCATTACTGCCTTGAGATGATCATGATTAAGTTTCACCTCACCATCTCTTCAATTAACTGCTGTGTGCACCTAGAAATCTGAATGCAAAAGATTGAAATAAGACCCTTACCTTATACCACATAAAAAACTAAACTTACAGTTGCTTAAAGATTTACATGCAAGATCGTAAATGGTAAATCAACTAGAAGAAAACATCTTGGAGAAGATGTAAACATTGGCCTAAGAAGTGATTTTATGTATGGGACACCAAAAGCATAGGCAACAAAAGCAAAAATAGAAAAGTAGGACGACTTCAAATGATTAAACTGCCTCCCCCAATGAACATCAAAAACACATCTACAAGGAAGTCAAGCTGATGGTTACCAAATGGCAAGTTGGGGCGTGGGGAGGAATTAGGAGTTTGGGATTAACATATATAAAGACATCACTATATATAAAACAGATAACCTACGAGGACGTACTAAAAACCACAGGCAACTCTGCTAGAAATTCTGTAACAACATAAATGGAAAAAGAATTTGCAAAGGAATAGATATATGGATGTGTGCCTGGGCAACCTCAGTTGACTCAGATGCGCCCTACTCTTTGTGACCCTATGGACTGTAGCCTGTTAGTCTCCTCTGTCCATGAGATTCTCAGGCAAGAATACTGGAGAGGCTCGTCATGTCTCTCTGAGCATATCTTCTGAACCCAGGGATTGAAACCAAATCTTCTTCATTGCAGGGTGATTCTTTAACAACTGTGCCAAGTGGGAAGCCCAAATACATGTATGTGTAAAGCTGAATCACTTTGCTGAACAGCTGAAACCCAACATAGTAAATCAAATATACGTGAATGAAAGAATATAAAAAGAATCCATCAACATGTAGAAAAAATAGCTCAAAAAGCTAAAAGGAAAATGCACAAAGATTCCCAAACTTACTCTCAAAGAAAGATCCACAGGGAACAGGGTAGAAAGGGAAAAGGATGATTCAAGTCCTGACGTGTGCCCATGGGAGAGGACTCAGAATATAAGGGATATTACACGGTTGGAGATATGCCCTGGATGTGAGTGGTTCGAGCCATATATTGGACACACAAGTCCTGGGGCTTGACACAGGGAAGAGAAACACCCTTAGATGGATGCAGGGCTACGTGGACTAATAGGAGGTCTGTGGGAAGCACGGACTCCCCCCTCCAGGAGCATGTGCTCAGGGGCTTGGGAGCAAGCCACAATGAAGAGGACAGAGTGAGAACACATTTGTGGATGCCTGTTTTCCCAACAACTGCCCACACTTACACACGCCATGCTTACTCCTTGTGGCCTATCTGCACTGGAGCAGGGGCTGCCATGACCAGGCGGACAGCTGGGATGTGGGAAACAGAGGTGCATCTGGCCCAGGGCGGCATGCGGTTGGAAGAGCCGGGGTCATGCTCATGGAGGGCACTTACATAGTCAGTGCATCTGGAGAAGTCCTGATCTCTGAGGGAGGCCAGACTGCCACAGTAGATGACCCAGGATGTGCCCAGAGACCATGAGGGCCTCACCTGCCAAATAGCACCCCTCTTCAACAGGGCAGGGATAGCAGAAGCTGGGGGAAGCGATCAGCTGTGAGGGACAAAGAGGTCTCAGACCAGAAGGTATGTTTAAGCAGGGAAGGAGACGCTACTAATGGTGATGGCACAGATGGCACGTTGGAGGTAGCCCAGATCTCTGTAAGCAGCCAGCCTGCAGATTTGCTCATTTGTTATTTTTCTAATCAGAACATGCTCCTCTTGTCCCTCTGTGGCAAGGGTTGCAGTGCGGGGACAGGGGAGCGTACATACTCGAGGGAACACAGCCAGATCTGTTCTGACATTCAGGACTTCTGCTCCAGAAACTTGGGATCCCACCAGCCCCCAATAGGACAGTGAAAGCCACTGAGGAAAAGGAAGTCTCTGCCTCACATCTGGCTTCAGACCTGGTACCACTGAACTTCCCATCATAGCTGCGGGCACACCCTAAGGAAAGATATGACATGTGATCCATCAAATCCAGCCCCACCCCCACCACCACCCCCCCGCTGATGATGGTACAGATGTTACAGTGATGCTCCCCCACAAGATCACCCCTTCAAGACAATAATAGATAATTGACTCACTTAAATTCAGAGAGGTAGAGAAAAATGAGAAGACAGAAGGACTGGTCTCCACTGAAAGACTGAAAGGAAGTCAGTTCATTTTATCAGTGGTGTCTGATTTTTGTGCACACCAGGCCTCCCTGTCCATCACCAACTCACGGAGTCCACCCAAACCCATGTCCATTGAGTTGGTGATGCCATCTAAACATCTCTTCCTCTGTCGTCCCCTTCTCCTGCTGCCCTCAATATTTCCCAGCATCAGGGTCTTTACCAGTGTGTCAGCTCTTCACATCAGGTGGACACTCAGGACTGATATCCTTTAGGATGGACTGGTTGGATCTCCTTGCAGTCCAAGGGACTCTCAAGAGTCTTCAACACCACAGTTCAAAAGCATCAATTCTTTGGTGCTCAGCTTTTTTATACTCCAACTCTCAATCCATAGCTGACCACTGGACAAACCATAGCCTTGGCTAGACAAACCTTTGTTGCCAAAGTAATGTCTCTGCTTTTTATTTTTAATATAAATTTATTTATTTTAATGGGTGGTTAATTACTTTACATATGGTATTGGTTTTGCCATACATCAACATGAACCTGCCACAGGTGTACCTGTGTTCCCCATCCTGTACCCCCCTCCCACCTTCCTCCCCATACCATCCCTCTGGGTCATCCGTGTGCACCAGCCCCAAGCATACTGTATCATGCATTGCACCTGGACTGATGATTCGTTTCATATATGATATTATACATGTTTCAATGACATTCTCACAAATCACTCCACCCTCTCCCACAGAGTCTTTGCTTTTTAATATGCTGTCTAGGTTAGTCATTACTCTACTTCTAAGGAGTAAGCTTCCTGTAATTTCATGGCTGCAGTCACCATCTGCAGTGATTTTTGAGCCCATAAAAATAAACTCAGCCACTGTTTCCACTGTTTCCCCATCTGTTTCCATGAAGTGATGGGACCAGATGCCATGGTCTTCACTTTCTGAATGTTGAGCTTTAGGCCAACTTTTTCACTCTCTTCTTTCACTTTCATCAAGAGGCTCTTTAGTTCTTCTTCACTTTCTGCCATAACGGTGGTGTCATCTGTATATCTGAGCTTATTGATATTTCTCCCGGAAATCTTGATTCCAGCTTGTGCTTTCTCCAGCCCAGCGTTTCTCATGATGCACACTGCATATAAATTACATAAGCAGAGTGACAATATACAGCTTTGATGTCCTCTTTTTTCTACTTGGAACCAATCTGTTGTTCCATGTCCAGTTCTAACTGTTGCTTCCTGACCTGCATAGAGGTTTCTCAAGAGGCAGGTCAGGTGGTCTGCTATTCCCATCTTTTTTAGAATTTTCCACAGTTTATTGTGTTCCACAAAGTCAAAGGCTTTGGCATAGTCAAAAAATCAGAAATAGACATTTTAATGAACTCTCTTGCTTTTTCCATGATCCAGAGGATGTTGGCAATTTGATCTCTAATTCCTCTGCCTTTTCTATAACCAGCTTGAACATCTGGAAGTTCATGATTCACATTTAGCTGAAGCCTGCTTTGGAGAATTTTGAGAATTACTTTACTGGCATGTGAGATGAGTTCAATTGTGCGGTAGTTTGAGCATTCTTTTTTGTTGCCTTTCTTGGGAATTGGAGTGAAAACTGAGCTTTTCCAGTCCTGTGGCCCCTTCTGAGTTTTCCAAATTAGCTGGCATATTGAGTGCAGCACTTTCACTGCATCATCTTTCAGGATGTGAAATAGCTCAACTGGAATTCCATCACCTCCACTAGCTTTGTTCGTAGTGATGTTTTCTAAGGCCCACTTGACTTCACATTCCAGGATGTGTGGCCATAGGTGTGTGATCACACCATCATGATTATCTGGTTCATGAAGACTTTTTATTTACAGTTCCTCTGGGTATCCTTACCACCTCTTCTTAATATCTTCTGCTTCTTTTAGGTCCATACATTTTCTGTCCTTTATCGAGCCCATCTTTTCATGAAATGTTCCATTTGCATCTCGAATTTTCTTGAAAAGATGTCTAGTCTTTCCCATTCCAATGTTTTCTTATATTTCTTTGCATTGATCACTGAGGAAGGCTTTCTTATCTCTTCTTGCTATTCTTTGGAACTCTGCATTCAGATGCTTATATCTTTTCTATTCTCCTGTGCCTTTTGCTTCTCTTCTTTTCACAACTATTTGAAAGGCCTCCCCAGACAGCCCTTTTGCTTTTTGGCCTTTTTTTTTTCCTACAGGGATGGTCTTGATCCCTGTCTCCTGTACAATTTCACGAACCTCCGTCTATAGTTCATCAGGTACTCTATCTGTCAGATCTAGTCCCTTAAATCTATTTCTCACTTCCACTGTATAATCATAAGGGATTTGATTTATGTCATACCTGAATGGTCTAGTGGTTTTCCCTACTTTCTTCAATTTAAATCTGAATTTGGCAAAAGGAGCTCATGATCTGAGCCACAGTCAGCTCCCAGTCTTGTTTTGCTGACTGTATAGAGCTTCTCCATCTTTGGCCACAAACAGTATAATCAATCTGATTTAAGTGTTGACCACCTGGTGATGTCCATGTGTAGAGTCTTTTCTTGTGTAGTTGGAAGAGGGTGTTTGCTATGACCAGTATGTTCTCTTTGCAAAACTCTATTAGCCTTTACCCTGCTTCATTCCATACTACAGAGCGAAATTTTCCTGTTACTCCAGGTGTTTCTTGACTTCCTACTTTTTCATTCCAGTCCACTATAACATAAAGGACAAATTTTTGGGTGTTAGTACTAAAATGTCTTGACAGTCTTCATGGAACTGTTCAACTTCAGCTTGTTCATCCATACTAGTTGGGGCATGCACTTGCATTACTGTGATATTGAATGTTTTGCCTTGGAAACGAACAGAGATCATTCTATAGTTTTTGAGATTGCATCCAGCTACTGTATTTTGGATTCTTTTGTTGACCATGATGGCTACTCCATTTCTTCTGAGGGATTCATACCCGCCGTAGTAGATAGAATGGTCATGTGAGTTAAATTCACACATTGCAGTCCATTTCAGTTCACTGATTCCTAGAACGTTGATGTTCACTCTTGCCATCTCCTGTTTGACCACTTCCAATTTGCTTTGATTCATGGACTTAACATTCCAGGTTCCTATGCTATATTGCTTTTTATAGCAGTGGACCTTTCTTCTGTCACCAGTCACATCCACAACTGGGTAATGTTTTTGGTTGGGCTCAATCCCTTCATTCTTTCTGGAGTTTTCTCCACTGATCTCCAGTAGCATATTGGGCAACTACTGACCTGGGGAGCTCCTCTTTCAGTATCCTATCATTTTGCCTTTTCATCCTGTTCATGTGGATCTCAAGGCAAAAACACTGAAATGGATTGCCCCTCCCTTCTCCAGTGGATGACATTCTGTCAGACCTCTCCACCATGACCTGCCCAACTTGGGAGGCCCCACAGGGCCTGGCTTAGTTTCATTGAGTTAGACAAGGCTGCAGTTCTATTGTGATTAGATTGACTAGATTTCTGTGATTCTGGTTTCAGTGTGTCTGCCCTCTGATGTCATCTTGCATCACCTACCATCTTACGTGGGTCTCCCTTGCCTTGGACGTGGGGTATATCTTCACGGCTGCTCCAGCAAAGCACAGTCACTGCTCCTTACCTTGGACGAGGTATATCTCCTCACTGCCACCACTCTTGACCTTGAACGTGGAATAGCTCCTCTAGTGCCTCCTGGGCCCATGCAGCCACCACTCCATGGACGTGTGGTATCAGTCCTGATTGTTCACTAGAAGGGCTGACACTGAAGCTGCAACAGCAGTACTTTGTCAACCTGATGCAATGAACTGTCTCATTGGAAAAGATCCTGATGCTAGGAAGGAATGAAGGCCAAGGAGAAGGGGAAGAGATAAGATTAGATGGTTGGATGGCATCGGGGATTCGAAGGACTTGAGTTTCAGCAAGCTCTGGGAGTTGGTGATGGACAAGAAATCCTGGTGTGCTGTAGTCCATGGGGTTGCACACAGTCTGACGCAACTGAACAATTGAAATGAATTGATTGCAATAGGGAGAATGCTTTGAACACAAGTTCTTAACGTGTATCAAAATGGAACAGAAAAAGATATATTGTTAACATGGAAGATAAGGAGGGTGCGCAGCAACTATGTGTGTGTGTGTAAGTTCTTTATGTGTGTGTGTGTGTGTGTGTTTGTGAGATGGGGAAAGAGGTGGGGATGGATGAACAGACAGCATGATGGAGCAGTTTGACAGGAAGTGTTTCTTTCTGTAGTGAGCTGATTCTTAGAATGAACTGTTAAAGGAGTCAGAAATGTCTGACTCTTAGCACTTGCTCAAGCGTGGGGGAAAGCTGAGGTTCAGAGGAGAGAAGCACAGCTAACGTTTAGCCAAGCATAGTCAGTGGGTATATTATGGATGACTGTGAGCACTTGGCCAGTCACTGCTGTTGTTTAAGAGAGGCCAAGTCTCAAGGCCCAACTTTCACTTTCAAATGTCCCATCCTGGATAAGCAGAAACAGATCTTATTTGGCAGCTCCTTCAGGGCACAGTTCCCACATTCTGCCCAGCTCTCATCCTTGATGGAATCAGCCACCCAACCCAATAGGTCCTGTCTCCTTAGGCTTTCCAAGTGAGGAGACCAGTTCTCAGAGACTGGGGCCCAGGAAGATGGCCACTGCTAGTAGGTTGCAGAGTCAGGGATGGGGGAGTGGCTCACCGCTCCTCAAGGCCTGGGCCAAGGCTACTGGAGGGCCTTAGTGAGGGCTGTGGAGAACTACAGGATGTCGTCCGCAGTTTATTCCCTGGGACCTCCAGCTCACCCACTGGCCCAAGGCTGGGTGATCTCCAGGCCCTCCAAAAGAATGCCTGAATCTGCCTCTTCTCTCACTTTCCGGCTGATGACGATCATACCACCCTTCCTTAATCACTTCCCCAATACTCCCTTCTTGACAGTAACTGGGGTGCAGGACCCACTGTGCTGCTGATCAATAGCTGAGCAGGACAACGTATGGTCACTCACTGACAGTTGGCTGCTTATGAATGGGGCCATCTGAGGCACAAAGCAAGGCTGAGCTACACCTGTTGCCTAGGAACAGGGTGGGTTGAAATGAAGCACATCAATGGCTAACTGCATAGGCCTGTGCTCACTCTGCTCTGTTACATTGTGAATAGAATAAGAATCAGTGTGAGGTTAAGGTTTATCAAAGTAGTTCTCAAGGTGGGCTGGCGTTGACATTCTTGCTGGCTTTGAAATATTAGCTATAATATATGTGGCACATGCAATCATGTAGCAGCTGTTGGAGAGGCATACTGATAAGCACTGCTGACTGGCATGCCTGGGAATACAATGAAAAGAATGCTGTACAAAAGTTAAACAAGCATGTGAAATCAAAATCTGAGGTGGGAAAGGAGTCAATCAAAAAGATTTTAGCACACTGGACCCAACGTATCCTTATGGAACAGAGCAGCATGAGCACAGCCATTAGCAGGTAGTCATTGCTTTGCCCTATTACTCCACATCCTGTTACTAAGCAACAGGTCTTGCCCAGCGATTGGACAGTGCATCCCTCTGCGCTGCCAATAAGCAACCAACTATCAGTGAGATACCTACTGGTATTTCTCCGCCTCAGCTATTGGTCAGCTCCACATTAGGCCCTACCTGATGATAACTGTCAATGAGGGACCACTGGGGAAGTGATTCAGTCAAGAAACAGTGGTGCATTGTTCATCTGACTCTTGCCTTTGGGCACCTTAATTTTTTTTTTTTTTTTAATCGGCAATGTATTTCTGGTAGATGGTGCAAGTTGAGTTTCCCTACTCAATATGAGAGTTGAAGTGTCCCCAACAATATTAGTGGAGGAGACATTTATGACTTTCTTGGCTCTGATGTGTAAATTTAGGGAGATGGTGTATAGAACTTGGGGCAACAGACTGAGGATTCACCAAGTTTTGGGTTCTCTAAAGCTCATTGGAGTAGCAAAAACATCCAACCTGTTCTTAATTACCTTTTTCCATGTTAAGTGCTTGGTCTTAAGTTCCATAAGCCTCTCAAGAATCCCCACTAGGAAGAGGGTGGTCGAAAGATGAAATGATTAGACGACTCTGAGGAACAGATTTGGATTGGAAAGTGTTTGGTAGAGATTCATACAGGGATGGAGGAGGCAGGAGTGTTGAAGGGGGACATATAAGTCAAAGAATAAAGGGCACTGAAGGAATGTTGGAGGGTCATGAGAAGAAACACCATGCCCCTGAATCAGCACTCCCCAGAATCAGACACACAGAGGGGTCAGGGGTGAGAAAGTTGTATCATGGCCTCCCTCAGCGCCCACTAACCCATGTTGATGGGCACAGTGGTACATTGTCGTGTCTAAGACCCCAAAGCCGCCATTGGCTGGAGGAGTGCCTAGCTGACCAATCAGATTGAAGGTTGTGGCTCCTCATTGTCCTAAGAAGGTAAATATAGGGAGGTCGGAGGCAGAGATTCTGGGTTAGGCCTTTTCATGCTATTATCATAAGGTAACCTTGAAGCCACGGCAGCCAAGAAGAGTTTCAATGCAGTGTGCTTCAAGGCTGAAAGGATGAAAGAAGACCCTTTGTCCACAGAGATACAGAGGCAGTGTGAAGGTAAGATGATTCCATCTATGCTCCCCACGTTCTCCATTGACTTTGCTGCCCAAGACCTCTACACTGTCCTTGCCTGCCACAAAAGCCCTCATCAGCCCACATCCCTTTTCATGAAATCTCTCTCCCAACTCAGATGTTATACCCTTTCCTCAAAACTAATACCCTTCTCTTGTCTTTCAAGGTACGGAATAAGACCATGAGGGTCAGAAGACCTCTGAAAGGAACCTTGAGAACGAAAATCCGATCATATGCCACTCAGTCGAATAAGGTGAAGAAAACAAGAAAACCAAACTGTTTTTTTCTGTTCCTGTGCACGTAAGAAACTGAATCAAAGCCAAAAAGGGTACCAAAATATGAGGCAGAGTCAAAGAATTAGGCAGAATCAAAAGAGAAGGTAAGCTCAGCCACCCCAGATTGAGAGACCCTGCAGAAGTACAACCTGGGCAGCCAGTAACTGAATAGAAAAGGTCAGACCATTTAGAATTGTGTCTGCAGAGGTCTGCTTTCTTAGAAATGGCCAACCAGGAAAAGACTGACTCTCACACGAACATAGTAAACTGATGTCTGTGATTAAAATATGGCATTGAAACATGTATAATATCATGTATGAAATGAGTCGCCAGTCCTGGTTCGATGCACAATACTGTATGCTTGGGCCTGGTGCACTGGGTCGACCCGGAGTGATGGTATGGGGGGAGGGGGTAGTGGGGTTCAGGATGGGGAGCACGGGTGTGCCTGTGGTGGATTCATTTCGATGTTTGGCAGAGCCAATGCAATATTGTAAAGTTTAAAAATAAAATAAAATTAAAAAAAAAAAAAAACAAAAACAAAAAAAATAAAATACACATCAAATGGTGAAAAGATGATACGTGTGTGTGTGTGAGTTTTCTGATGGGCAGGGAGGGAAGGATGCAAAGAGGTGGGCACCTGAATGGGGAGGGATGTGGTGTCCCAAGAGCAGAGGGAACAGACCCTCAGGTCCCCAGTTAGCCAGAGAGTAGAGGACTCAACTGGGTCAGGAGTCTGCACTGAAGGTGAATAACCCTGCTTAACAATTGATCTCAGTGGCAAGGAGTAGTGGTGTGATGTTACTGCCATTGTTTGCGGTGTCGAGTGACATTAGGGTCTAGATTGCCAGAACCCAGATGGGAAGAGGGTTTCACATGGGGATGGTGAATGTCATACTTCCCCTGAGTGAGGCATGCAGAAATCACCTCCTGGCCACTTACGTCATAACGGACTTTGTTGCATCACTCACCTATGCTGTCAGCTAAAGGTGCTCAGGAGGCACAAAATGCTGATACAACTAAAACCCACAATTAGCACTCCCAAAGATTAAAATAATATTTGGAGGGATCAGCCCAAATATCAATTAGGCCACTGTTATCCTAAGAAATTTGTGGGCGCAGTGTGTTCCCAAGGGCAGGGCAGTGGAGGGGGCCCAATCCTGGTGCAGATGACTAACAGGATCATGACACACAGATAATGTTTTTGGGTGTGGGACACCATGAAGTTTGTGGGATCTTAGTTCCCTGACCAGGGATTGAACCGGTTCCCCTTCTAGTGAAAGCATGAAGTGCTAACCACTGGACAGCCAGAGAAATCAGGACAGAGACTTTTGATAAAAGTATTAATATAAGACTGTGCAAAAGCTGGTCTTATATTTATCACCTTCCCCTAGTATTTCTAAATAACTACAGTCGTAAAACAGTATTCCGCAATAAACTCTTTTTTGAGTCCAAGTTCTACAAATTTTCTTGGTTTAAAAAGAAGAGTATCAAATATTTAATTCGGTGTTAACTTTAATTTGGAAGTGTTTGAATAGTTTCAAGGAGCAGTCAATCAAATATGGAGATATATAAGGCAGAGTCTCTACCACAGGAATCCCGTGTGTTTTCAGAAAGCATTTTAGAAACACTAAAAACAGTTTCACCATCAGCATCAAAAGAGTTGGGTTCAAATTTTATGTCAGTGCTACGGTATCTTTTATCTGGATTGCAGCTCCCTAGTTAAATCTTCTGGCATTTTTATCTCCTGAGAGACACAGTTCATCATTCAAAGTCAGTCACTGAATATGATTTAAAATCATTAAGAGTGAAGGAGACCCTGGGTTTGTTGTCCTTTCAAAGGAAGTGGAGAAATATCAACTCTGCCTTTGAAAATTAGTCAGGTAAGCAGCTACCAGGATGATATGGACAGAGAGACCTTATAGGTGGGTGCTGTGATTCCAGATCTGTATATAGTATCATCATTTAACACTATCACACTTTAATGCCCTGTTGTAGGACTGATTGAAATACTTGCTGCTAGGGGAAGGTAACAGATGACTAGGCCTGAAGAGCTGAAAGTGAAAGTTGCTCAGTCATGTCAGATGGCTGGAGACTGCATAGACTATACAGTCCATGGAATTCTCCAGGCAAGAATATGGAGTGGGTAGCCTTTCCTTACTCCAGGGGTTCTTCCCAAACCAGGGATCAAGCCCAGTCATCCCACATTGAAAGTGGATTCTGCAACAGCTGAGCCACCAGGGATGCCAAAGAATGGTAGAGTGGGTAGCTTATCCCTTCTCCAGCAGAGCTTCCCTACCCAGGAATGGAACTGATGTCTACAGCTTTGCAGGCAGAATCTTCCCAACTGAGCTATCAGGAAATTCCTGAGGTGGACCAAAAGTGGAGTTTAGAGGGCCTTGTTTCCCTAAAGTAGCGCTGGTATATATTTTAATATCCATGGATATACTGCCACCTTGCAGAAAGAATTGAGGATGCATAGAGTTTAAAAAGGATCCAAAGACTCTTAGGGTTAACAGAGAAAAACATAAACACTAAGTCATGAGTTGAGAAACTGTATATCCATTTAGATCAACAACAATAAATCAAAATCAGACGCCTGTAGCTCTCCTGGAAAAGGACAGTATATTGTGATTCAAACATCACAAGTCCTATTGCAAATGCTGTGTTGTATGGGGGTGGGGGGTTTGCTCATTAGCAGTCACAAAGAGTAGTAGAAACTCTTTATACTTCCACTTATACAGGTTCGCTATGAATAGATTCCAACTGACCCCTCTAGCTGTGGCCATAACAACCTTTATTGATTGATACAATGATTTACCTAGGACCTTCTACTTTCCTCTATGCCTGTGTCCATCCTATCTTCTGTGACTCAGAAACTAGCAACAATCTGAGGCCAGCCTAATGGTCACCTCCCAAGTAAATGTTCTTAATGATTCTCTTGTGTATTACTATTTTCACGTTCTCTAATCAATTGCAGTTCATTACATGCAGTTTGTAGGATAGATTTTTGAGTATGTATCTTATCAGAAATGCATGCTAGAAGGGTAAACACATTAGAAATCAACAGTGTGGTGATACACAATATAATCAGAGGTTGTATTATCTAAGACTGTAAGGGAGAGAATCACTCTATTCTCCCAAGTATGTCCAAGAATCTGTTTGAAAAGATAGTAAAAACCATAAACTAGAGAGTGAATCAGAAGGCAAAGGAATGTAAATGAGAAGCTTATTTTATCAGTCGTCAAGAGAAACTCTATGTCTTTGTATTAAGACCACCCATTTGCATGACACCAAATGCAAAAGCCAAAGCAGTGCCCATGGACTCACGATGAGCGCACAATACTGCTGGCCTTGAGGATTCTCTTGATTGGCAGAAGTCAAGAGCAAGTCTATGTGCCTAGGGTCAGAATGCATCTGCCCTGGATCACATCCACGTATCAGCGGGAATCAAGTGGGAGTCCCCAAACTTTACATGCTCCTGTCCAAGTCCCTCACTCCAGTGCCTTTCCTACAGGCTTGTCACTCATTACTGCCTTGAGATGATCATGATTAAGTTTCACCTCACCATCTCTTCAATTAACTGCCGTGGGCAACTAGAAATCTGAATGCAAAAGATTGAAATAGGAACCTTACCAAATACAACATAAAAAAATAAACTCAGAGCTCATTAAAGATTTAAATGCAAGATCTGAAACAGTAAATCAACTAGAAGAAAACATCTTGGAGAACTTGTAAACATTGGCCTAAGAAGTGATTTTATGTATGTGACACCGAAAGCATAGGCAAGAAAAGCAAAAATAGAAAAGTAGGACGGCATCAAACGATTAAACTGCCTCCCCCAAAGAATATCAAAAACACATCTACATAGAAGCCAAGCTGATGGTTACCAAATGGCAAGTTGGGGCGGGGGGATGAATTGGGAGTTGGGGATTAACATCTATATAGGCACCACTATGTATAAAATAGATAATCAATAAGGAATACTAAAAAACCACAGGCAACTCTGCTAGAAATTCTGTAACAACATAAATGGAAAAAGAATTTGTAAAGGAATAGATATATATATGTGTGCCTGTGCAAGCTCAGTTGATTCAGATGTGCCCTACTCTTTGTGACCCTATGGACTGTAGCCTGTTGGCTCCTCTGTCCATGAGATTCTCCAGGCAAGAATACTGGAGAGGCTCATCCTGTCCCTCTCAGCATATCTTCCCAACCCAGCGATTGAACCCAAATCTCCTTCATTGCAGGGTGATTCTTTAACAACTGAGCCAAGTGGAAAGCCCAAATACATGTATATGTAAAGCTGAATCACTTTGCTGGACAGCTGAAACACAACATGGTAAATCAAATATACTCGAATGAAAAAAAATAAAAAGAATTCATCAACATGTAGAACAGTTAGCTCAAAAATCTAATTGGAAAATGCAGAAAGATTCCCAAACTTACTTTCAAAATAAGATCGACGGGGAGCAGGGTATGTAGTGAAAAGGATGATTCAAGTCCTGACGTGTGCCCATGGGAGAGGACTCAAAATATAAGGGAGATGCATGGTTGGAGGTATGCCCTGGGTGTGAGTGGTTCGAGCCATATATTGGACACACAAGTCCTGGGGCTTGACACAGGGAAGAGAAACACCCTTAATGGTTGCAGGGCTACGTGGACTAACAGGAAGTCTGTGGGAAGCCCAGAATCCCCCCTCCAGGAGCTAGTGCTCAGGAGCTTGCTCCCAACCACAATGAAGAGGACAGATTGAGACCGCATTTGTGGATGCCTGTTTTCCAAAGTACTTCCCACACTTACACACGCCATGCTTACTCCGTGTGGCCGATCTGCACTGGAGCAGGGGCTGCCATGACCAGGCAGACAGTTGGGATGTGGGCAACAGAGGTGCATCTGGCCCAGGGCGGCATATGGGTGGTAGAGCCGGGGTCATGCTCATGGAGGGCACTTACATAGGCAGCGTATCTGGAGAAATCCTGATCTATGATGGAGGCCAGACTGCCACAGCAGATGACCCAGTATGTGCACAGAGGCTATGAGGGCCTCACCTGCCCAATAGCACACTCTTCAACAGGGCAGGGATAACATAAGCTGGGGGAAGTGATCAGCTGTGAGGGACCAAGAGGTCTCAGACCAGAAGGTCTGTTTAAGCAGGGCAGGAGACGCTACTAAATGTGATGGAACAGATGGCACATTGGAGGTAGCCTGAATCTCTGTAAGCAGCCAGCCTGGAGATTTGCTCCTTTTGTTATTTTTCTAACCAGAACACGCTCTTCTTGTTCCTCTGTGGCAAGGGTTGCAGTGCTATGAGAGGGGAGTGTCCATACTTGAGGGAACATAGCCAGATCTGGCCTGACATTCAGGGCTTCTGCTCCAGAAACTTGGGATCCCACCCTGCCCCCAATAGGACAGTGAATGCCACTGAGGAAAAGAAGTCTCTGCCTCACATTTGGCTTCAGACCTGGTAACACTGAACTTCCCAGCCATAGGTGCTGGCACACCCTAAGGAAAGATGTGACTTGTGGTCCATCAAATCCAGCCCCACCCCCACCCCCAGCCCCGGCTGACTATGGTACACACTGTACAATGATGCTCCCCCACAATATCACCCCTTCAAAACCATAATAGATAATTGATGCAGTTAAATTCAGAGAGGCAGAGACAAATGGGAGGACAGAAGGACTGGTATCCACTGAAAGACTGAGAGGAAGTCAGTTCAGTTTGTCAGTCTTGTCTGATTCTCTGTGACACCATGAAGAGCAGCACACCAGGCCTCCCTGTCCATCACCAACTCGTGGAGTTCACCAAAACCCATGTCCATTGAGTTGGCGATACCATCTAACCATCTCTTCCTCTGTCGTCCCCTTCTCCTCCTGCCCTCAATTTTTCCCAGCATTAGGGTCTTTACTAATGAGTCAGCTCTTCGTATCAGGTGGCCAAAATATTGGGAGTTTCAGTTTCAACATCAGTCTTTCCAATGAACACTCAGGACTGATATCCTTTAGGATGGACTGGTTGGCTCTCCTTGCAGTCCAAGGGACTCTCAAGAGTCTTCTCCAACACCACAGTTGAAAAGCATCAATTCTTTGGCACTCAGCTTTTTTATAGTTCAACTCTCAATCCATACCTGACCACTGCAAAAACCATAGCCTTGATTAGACAGACCTTTGTTGCCAAAGTAATGTCTCTGCTTTTTTTTTTAATATAAACTTATTTATTTTAATGGGAAGTTAATCACTATATCTATGGTATTGATTTTGCCATACATCAACTTGAACGTGTCACAGGTGTACATGAGTTCCCTTTCCTGTACCCCCTCCCACCTTCCTCCCCGTACCATATCTCTGGTCATCCCCGTGCAACAGCGCCAAGCATCCTGTATCACGCATGGAACCTGGACTGGCGATTCATTTCATATATGATATTATACATGTTTCATTGCCATTCTCCCAAATCACCCCACCCTCTCCCACAGAGTCTCTGCTTTTTAGTATGCTGTCTAGGTTAGTCATAACTCCACTTCCAAGGAGTAAGCTTCCTTTAATTTCATGGCTGCAGTCACCATCTGCAGTGATTTTGGAGCCCAGAAAAATAAACTCAACCACTGTTTCCACTGTTTCCCCATCTACTTCCCATGGAGTGATGGGACCAGATGCCATGATCTTCGCTTTCTGAATGTTGAGCTTTAAGCCAACTTATACACTCTCTTCTTTCACTTTCATCAAGAGACTCTTTAGTTCTTCTTCACTCTCTGCCATAACGGTGGTGTCATCTGCATATCTGAGCTTATTGATATTTCTCCCGGAAATCTTGATTCCAGCTTGTGCTTCCTCCAGCCCAGCGTTTCTCATCATGCACTCTGCATATAAATTAAATAAGCAGAGTGACAATATACAGCCTTGATGTACTCTTTTTCCTACTTGGATCCAGTCTATTGTTCCATGTCCAGTTCTAACTGTTGCTTCCTGACCTGCATAGAGATTTCTCAAGAGGCAGGTCAGGTGGTCTCCTATTCCCATCTCTTTCAGAATTTTCCACAGTTTACTGTCATCCTCACAGTCAAAGGCTTTCCCATAGTCAATAAAGCAGAAATAGATATTTTATGGAACTCTCTTGCTTTTTCCATGATCCAGCGGATGTTGGCCATTTGACATCTGATTCCTCTGCCTTTTCTATAACCAGCTTGAACATCTGGAAGTTCATGATTCACATATTGCTGAAGCCTGCTTTGGAGAACTTTAAGAATTACTTCACTGGCATGTGTGATAAATGGAGTTGTGCAGTAGTTTGAGCATTCTTTGGCATTACCTTTGTTGTGGATTGGAGTGAAAACTGAACTTTTCCAGTCCTGTGGCCACTGCTGAGTTTTTCAAATTAGCTGGCACATTGAGTGCAGCACTGTCACTGCATCATCTTTCAGGACTTGAAATAGCTCAACTGGAATTCCATCACCTCCACTAGCTTTGTTCGTAGTGATGCTTTCTAAGGCCCACTTGACTTCACATTCCAGGATGTCTGGCCCTAGGTGTGTGATCACACCATCATGATTATCTGGATCATGAAGATTTTTTTTTGTACAGTTATTCTGGGTATTATTACCACCTCTTCTTAATATCTTCTGCTTTTGTTAGGTCCATACCATTTCTGTCCTTTATCGAGCCCATCTTTGCATGTAATGTTCCCTTGGTATCTCGAGTTTTCTTTAAGAGATGTCTAGTCTTTCCCATTCCGTTGTTTTCCTCTATTTCTTTGCATTGATCACTGAGGAAGGCTTTCTTATCTCCTCTTGCTATTCTTTGGAACTCTACATTCAGATGCTTACATCTTTCTTTTTCTCCTGTGCTTTTCACTTCTCTTCTTTTCAAACAATTTGTAAGGCCTCCCCAGCCAGCCCTTTTGCTTTTTGGCATTTCTCTTCCATGGTGATGGTCTTGATCCCTGTATCTTGTACAATGTCACAAGCCTCCGTCCATAGTTCATCAGTCACTCTATCTGTCAGGTCTAGTCCCTTAAAACTATTTCTCTTCTCACTTCCACTGTATAATCATAAGGGATTGGATTTACGTCATACCTGAATAGTCTAGAGGTTTTCCCTATATTCTTCAATTTAAATCTGAATTTGGTAATAAGGAGCTCATGATCTGAGACACAGTCAGCTCCCAGTCGTGTTTTGCTGACTGTATAGACCTTCTCCATCTTTGGCTGCAAACGATATAATCAATCTGATTTCAGTGTTGACCATCTGATGATGTCCATGTGTAGAGTCTTTTCTTGTATTGTTGGAAGAGGGTGTTTGCTATGACCAGTATGTTCTCTTTGCAAAACTCTATTAGCCTTTGCCCTGCTTGATTCCATACTCCAGAGCAAAATTTTCCTGTTACTCCAGGTGTTTCTTGACTTCCTACTTTTGCATTCCAGTGCACTATAACGTAAAGGATATCTTTTTGGGGTGTTAGTTCTAAAAGGTCTTGTGGGTCTTCATAGAACCGTTCAACTTCAACTTGTTCATCATTACTTGTTGGGGCATAGACTTGGATTACTGTGATATTGAATGGTTTCCCTTAGAAACGAACAGAGATCATTCTATAGTTTTTGAGATTGCATCCAGCTACTGCACTTTGGACTCTCTTGTTGACCATGAGGGCCACTCCATTTCTTCTGAGGGATTCCTGCCCGCCATAGTAGATAGAATGGTCATCTGAGTTAAATTCACCCATTCCAGTCCATTTTAGTTCACGGATTCCTAGAATGTTGACGTTCACTCTTGCCATCTCCTGTTTGACCACTTCCAATTTGCCTTGGTTCATGGACTTAACATTCCAGGTTCCTATGCTATATTGCTCTTTAGAGCATTGGACCTTTCTTCTGCCACCAGTGATATCCGCAACTGGGTATTGTTTTTGCTTTGGCTCAATCCCTTCATTCTTTCTGGAGTTATTTCTCCACCGATCTCCAGTAGCATATTGGGCACCTAATGACCTGGGGAGTTCCTCTTTCAGAATCTTACCATTTTGCCTTTTCATACTCTTCATGTGGATCTCAAGGCAAGAATACTGAAGTGCTTTGCCCTTCCCTTCTCCAGTGGACCTCATTCTGTCAGACCTCTCCACCATGACCCACCCAACTTGGGAGGCCCCACAGGGCCTGTCTTAGTTTCATTGAGTTAGACAAGGCAGTGGTTCTAGCGTGATTAGATTGACTAGACTTCTGTGATTCTGGTTTCAGTTTGTCTGCCCTCTGATGCCGTCTTGCAACACCTACCATCTTATGTGGGTTTCTCTTACCTTGAACATGTGGTATCTCTTCACGGCTGCTCCAGCAAAGCGCAGCCACTGCTCGTTACCTTGGACGAGGTATATCTCCTCACTGCCACCACTCCTGACTTTGAATGTGGAGTAGCTCTATAGTCCCTCCTGTGCCCATTCAGCCACCACTCCATGGACGTGTGGTAGCAGTTCTGATTATTCACTAGAAGGACTAGGCTGAAGCTGCAATTCCCGTACTTTCTCCACATGATGCAAAGAACTGTCTCATTGGAAAAGACTCTGCTATTAGGAAGGAATGAAGGCCAAGGAGAAGGGGATGAAAGAGCATGAGATGGTTGGATGGCATCAGGGATTCAATGGACTTGAGTTTCAGCAAGCTCTGGGAGTTGGTGATGAACAGGGAATCTTGGTGTGCTGCAGTCCATGGGGTTGCACACAGTCGGACACAACTGAATAAATTAAATGAACTCTTTGTAATAGGGAGAATGCTTTGAACACAAGTGCTTAACGTGTCTCAAAGTGGAACAGAAAAAGATATTTTGTAAACATGGAAGATAAGGAGGGTGCGCAGCAACTGTGTGTGTGTGTGTAAGTTTGTGTGTGTGTGTGTGTGTGTGGTGGGGAAAGAGGTGGGAATGGATGAACAGACAGCATAATGGAGCAGTTTGACAGGAAGTGTTTCTATCTGTAGTGAGCTGATTCTTAGAAGGAGCTGTCAAAGGAGTCAGAAATGTCTCACTCTTAGCGCTTGCTCAAGCGTGGGGGAAAGCTGAAGTTCACAGGAGAGAAGCATGGCTAAAGTTTAGCCAAGCCTAGTCAGTGGGTTTGTTAAGGATGACTGTGCGCACTTGGCCAGTCTCTGCTGTTGTTTAAGAGAGGCCAAGTCAGCCCTTCTACAGTACGGTTATTATGAAAATTGCAAATCCATGTGCTTGATGCAGAATGAGGCCCATCAAAACTAAATGTTAGAGTTTGGAACAGGGAAAGGTTTATTACAGATTCCTTACAAGGATGTGGGTGGCTCTTGCCCTAAGAACTCAAAGTTACTGAATGTTTTCAGTTAAGTACATTTCAAAGCAAATGTCAGAGAAAGTTGTGGTAAATTGTTACAGACTTCTTGGTGTCACATCCTTTGTGCTTAAAGTTAGGTCATGGTCAGGTAATAATGTTCCTATATATCTCTACCAGATGAATGTTATTTTCTGTCATTCTTGCCCCGTCAAGAGAGGGCAAAGTCTCAAGGCACAACTTTCACCTTGAAATGTCCCTTCCTGGATAAGCAGAAACAGATCTCATTGGCCAGCTCCTTCAGGGCAAGGTTCCCACATTCTGCACAGATTTCCTCCTTCGTGGGGCCAGGCACCCAACCCAATAGGTCCTGTCTCCTCAGCCTGTCCAAGTGAGGATACCAGTTATCAGAGACTGAGGCCCGTAAGATGGCCACTGCAAGTAGGTTGCAGAGACAGGGATGGGGGAGACGTTCACCACTCCTCAAGGCCTGGGCCAAGGCTACTAGAGGGCCTTAGTGAGAGCTCTGGAGCACTACAGGATGTCGTCCCCAGTCTATTACCCTGGGATCTCCAGCTCACCCACTGGCCCAAGGCTGGGTGATATCAAAGCCCTCCAAAAGAATGCCAGAATCTGCCTCTTCTCTCATTTTCCAGCTGATGACCACCACACCACCCTTCATTAATCACTTCCGTAATACTCCCTTCTTGACAGTAACTGGGGGGGCAGGGCCCACAGTGATGCTGATCAATAGATGAGCAGGACAATGAATGGTCACACATTGACAGTTTGCTGCTTGTGAATGGGGCCATTTGAGGCACCAAGCAAGGCTGAACTACACCTGTTGCCTCGAAGCAAGTTGGGTTGAAATGAAGCACAACAATGCCTAACTGCATAGGGCTAGCTCACTCTGCTCTGTTACATTGCGAATAGAATAACAATCACTGTGAGATTAAGGTTTGTCACAGTAGTTCTCAAGGTGGGCTGGCTTTGACATTCTTTTTGGCTTTGAAATATTAGCTATAATATATGCGGCACATGCAATCATGTGGCAGCTGTGGGAGGGGCATATAGATAAGCACTGCTGACTGGCATGCCTGGGAATACAATGAAAAGAATGATGTACAAAATTTAAACAAGCATGTGAAATCAAAATCTGCGGTGGGAAAGAAGTCAGTCAAAAAGATTAAAGCACACTGGACCCAAATATCCTTATGGAACAGAGCAGCATGAGCACAGCCATTAGCAGGTAGCCATTGCTTTGCCGAATTACTCCACATCCTATTACTAAGCAACAGGTCTTGCCCAGCAATTGGACAGTGCATCCCTCGGCCCTGCCAATAAGCAACCAACTCAGTGAGATACCTACTGGTACTTCTCCTGCTCAGCATTGGTCAGCTCCACATTGGGCCCTACCTGATGTTAACTGTCAACGAAGGACCACTGGGGAAGTGATTCAGTCAAGAGACAGTGGTGCATTTGTCATCTGACTCTTGCCTTTGGGCACCTTACTTTTTTTTTTTTTTTTTAATCAGGAATGTATTTCTGGTAGATGGGGCAGGTTGAGTTTCCCTAATCAATATGAGAGTTGATGTGTCCCCAACAATATTAGTGGAGGAGACATTTATGACTCTTTGCTCTGATGTGTACTTTTATGGAGACGGTGTACAGACCTTGGGGCAACAGACTGAGGATTCACCAAGTCTTGGGGTCTCTAAAGCTCATTGGAGTAGCAGAAACATCCAACCTGTTCTTAATTACCTTTTTCCATGTTAAATTCTTGCTCTTAAATTCCTTAAGCCCCTCAAGAACCCCCCTTAGGAAGAGGGTGGTCGAAAGATGAAATGACTAGACGACTCTGAGGAACAGATTTGGAGTGAGAAGTGTTTGGTAGAGGTTCATACAGGGATGGAGGAGGCAGGAGTGTTGAAGGGGGGCATATAAGTCAAAGAATAAAGGGCACTGAAGGAAAGTCTGAGGGTCATGAGAAGAAACACCATGCCCCTGAATCATCACTCCCCAGAATCAGACACACAGAGGTGTCAAGGGTGAGAAAGTTGTATCATGGCCTCCCTCAGCATCCACTAACCCATGTTGATGGGCACAGTGGTACATTGTGATGTCTAAGAGCCCAAAGCCACCATTGGCTGGGGCAGTGCCTAGCTGACCAATCAGATTGAAGGGTGTGGCTCCTCATTGTCCTGAGAAGGTATATATAGGGAGGTCAGAGGCAGAGATTCTGGGTTAGTCCATTTCATGCTATCATCATAAGGTAACCAGGAAGCCACGGCAGCCAAAAAGAGTTCCAATGCGGTTTGCTTCAAGGGTGAAAGGACGAAAGAAGACCCTTTGTCCACAGAAATACAGAGGCAGTGTGGAGGTAAGATGATTCCATCTATGCTCCCCAAGTTCTCCATTGACTTTGCTTCCCAAGCCCTCTACACTGCCCTTTCCTGCCACAAAAGTCCTCAACAGCCCACATCCCTCTTCATGATATCTCCCTTCCAACTAAGATGTTATACCCTTTCCTCAAAACTAATACCCTTCTCTTGTCTTTCAAGGCACGGAATATGACCATGTGGGTCAGGAGACCTCTAAAAGGAACCTTAAGAAAGAAAATCCTATCACATGCCACTCAGTCGAAGAAGGTTAAGAAAACAAGAAAACCAAACTGTTTTTTCTGTTCCTGTCCACGTAAGAAACTGAATCAAAGCCAAAAAGGGCACCAAAATATAAGGCAGAGTCAAAGAAGGAGGCAGAATCAAAACAGAAGGTAAGCTCAGCCACCCCAGAATGAGAGACCGTGAAGAAGTAAAACCTGGGCAGCCAGTATCTGTATAGAAAAGGTCATACAATTTAGAATTGTGTCTCCAGAGGTCTGCTTTCTAAAGAATTGGCCAACCAGGAAAAGACTGACTCTCACACTAACATAGTAAACTGATGGCTGCGATTAAAATACACATCAAATGGTGAAAAGATGATATTTGTGTGTGAGTGAATTTTCTGATGGGAAGGGAGGGAAGGAAGCAAAGAGCTGGGCACCTGACTGGGGAGGGAGGTGGGTTCCCAAGAGCTGAGGGAACAGACCCTGAGGTCTCCAGTTAGCCAGAGAGTAGAGATCTCGCCTGGGTCAGGAGTCTGCACTGAAGGTGAATATCACTGCTTAACAATTGATCTCAGCGACAAGGAGTAGTGGTGTGGTGTTACTGCCACTGTTTGGGGTGTGGAGTGACATTAGGGTCTAGATTGCCCAAACCCAGTTGGGAAGAGGGCTTCACATGGGTTTGGTGAATGTCATACTTCCCCTGAGTGAGGCAGGCAGAAATCACCTCCTGGCCACTTACGTCATAACGGACTTTGTTGCATCACTCACCTGTGCTGTCAGCTAAAGGCGCTCAGGAGGCATAAAATGCTGATACAACTAAAACCCACAATTAGCACTCCCAAATATTAAAATAATGTTTGGAGGGATCAGAACAAATATCAATTAGGCCACTTTTATCCTAAGATATTTGTGGGAGCAGTGTGTTCCCAAACGCAGGGCAGTGGAGGTGGCCCAATCCTGGTGCAGATGACTAACAGGATCACGACACACAGAAAATATTTTGGGGTTGGGGGGCACCATGCAGTTTGTGGGATCTTAGTTCCCTGACTAAGGATTGAACCAGTTCCCCTTCTTGTGAAAGCATGGAGTCCTAACCACTGGACAGCCAGAGAAGTCAGGACAGTGATTTTTGATAGATGTAGTAATATAAGACTGTGTAAAAGCTGGTTTTATATTTATCACCATCCCCTAGTATTTCTAAATAACTGCAGTCATAAAACATTATTCCCCAATAAACTCTTTTGTTAGTCCACTTTCTACAAATTTTTGTGGTTTAAAATGAAGAGTATCGAATATTTAATTTGGTGTTAACTTTAGTTTTGAAGTGTTTGTTTGAATAGTTTCAAGCAGTAGTCAATCAAATATGGAGATATATAAGGCAAAGTCTCTACCAAGGGAATCCCGTGTGTTTTCAGAAAGCATTTTAGGAACAATTAAAACAGAGTTTCACCATCAGCATCAAAATGGTTGAGTTCAGATTTTACGTCAATGCTAGGTATCTTTTTTCTGGACTGCAGCTCCCTAGTTAAATCTTTCTGGCACTTTAACTCCTGAGAGATACAGATGATGATTCAAAGTCAGTCACTGAATTTGATTTAAAATCATTAAGAGTGAAGGAGACCCTGGGTTTGTTGTCCTTTCAAAGGAAGTGGGAGAACTATCAACCCTGCCTGTGAAAATTAGTCAGGTAAGCAGCTACCAGGATCATATGGACAGAGAGCCCTGATAGGTGGGTGCTGTGATTCCAGATCTGTATATATTATCACCATTTAACACTATCACACTTTTATGGCCTGTTGTAGGATTGACTGAAACATTTGCTTTTAGGGGAAGGTAACTGATTACTAGGCCTGAAGAGCTGAAAGTGGAAGTTGCTCAGTCGTGTCCGAAGGTTGGTACCCCATGGACTATACAGCCATGGAATACTCCAGGCCAGAGTAGTGGAGTGGATAGCCTTTGCTTACTCCAGGGGATCTTCCCAACCCAGGGATCAAGCCCAGGCATCCCACATTGAAGGCAGATTCTTCACCAGCTGAGCCACCAGGGAAGCCAAAGAATGCTAGAGTGGGTAGCTTGTCCCTTCTCCAGCAGTCTTTCCCTACCGAGGATTTGAACTGATGTCTTCAGCTTTGCAGGCTGAATCTTTCCCAACTGAGCTATTAGGAAAGTCCTGAGGGGGAACAAGAGTGGAGGTTATAGGGCCTTGTTTCCCTTAAGTAGCACTGGTATATATTTTAGTAGCCGTGGATATACTGCCACACTGCAGAAAGAACTCAGGATGCATAGAGTTTAAAAAGGATCCAAAGACTCTTAGTGGTAAAAGAGAAAAACAAACACTAAGTCATGAGTTGAGAAAGGGTATATCCATTTAGATCAACAACGATCAATCAATATCAGACGCCTGTAGCTCTCCTTGAAAAGGACAGTATATTGTGATTCAAACATGACAAGTCCTATTGCAAACGCTGTGTTGTATGGGAGTGGCGGTTTGGTCATTAGCACTCACAAAGAGTAGTAGAAACTCTTTATACTTCCACTTATACAGGTTCGCTATGAATAGACTCCAACTGACCCTTCTAGCTGTGGTCATAAAAACCTCTATTGACTGATATAATGATTTCCCTAAGACCTTCTCCTTTCCTCTATGCCTGTGTCCATCCTATCTTCTGTGACTCAGAAACTAGCAACCAGCTGAAGCCTGCTGAATGGTCACCTCCCAAGAAAATGTTCTTAATCATTCTCTTGGTATTACTATTTTCACATTCTCTAATCACTTACAGTTCATTAAATGCAGTTTGTAGGATAGATTTTTGATTATGTATCTTATCAGAAATGCATGTCTGACAGGTAAATGGATTAGAAATCAACAGTGTGGTGATATAAAATATTATCAGAAGTTGGATTATCTACGACTGTAAGGGAGAGAATCACTCTCTTCTGCCAAGGATGTCCAAGAATCTGTTTGAAAATATAGTAAAAACCATAAACTAGAGAGTGGATCAGAAGGCAAAGGAACTTAAATGAGAAGCTTATTTTATCAGTAGTCAGAGGAACTCTATGTTTTTCTATTAAGACCACCCATTTGCATGACACCAAATGCAAAACCAAAGCAGTGCCCATGGACTCATGATGAGTGCACAATACTTCTGGCCCAGAGGCTTCTCTTGATTGGCAGAGGTCAAGAGCAAGTCTATGTGCCTAGGGTCAGAACGCATCTGCCCAGGATCACATCCACGTATCAGCGGGAATGAAGTGGGAGTCGCCAAACTGTACTAGCTTCTGGCCAAGTCCCTCACTCCAGTGCCTTTCCTACAGGCTTGTCACTCATTACTGCCTTGAGATGATCATGATTAAGTTTCACCTCCCCATCTCTTCAATTAACTGCCATGGGCAACTAGAAATCTGAATGCAAAAGATTGTAATAGCATCCTTACCTTATACCACATAAAAAATTAAAATCAGAGTTGAATAAAGATTTAAATGAAAGATCTCAAACTATAAATCATCTAGAAGAAAACATCCAGGAGAAGTTGTAAACATTGGTCTTAGAAATGATTTTATGTATGTGACACCAAAAACATAGGCAACAAAAGCAAATATAGAAAAGTAAGACGACTTCAAACGATTAAACTGCCTCCCCCAAAGAACAACAGAAACACATCTACTTAGAAGCTTAACTGATGGTTACCAAATGGCAAATTGGGTCGTGGGTAGGAATTGTGAGTTGGGGATTAACATCTATATAGACACCACTATATATAAAATAGATAAACAATAAGGACCTACTACAAAACCACAGGCCACTCTGCTAGAAATTCTGTAACAACATAAATGGAAAAATAATTTGTAAAGGAATAGATATATGTATGTGTGCCTGTGCAAGCTCAGTTGATTCATATGTGCCCTACTCTTTGTAATGCTATGGACTGTAGCCTGCTAGGCTCCTCTGTCCATGAGATTCTCCAGGCCAGAATACTGAAGAAGCTCATCTTGTCCCTCTGAACATATCTTCCCAACCCAGGGAATGAACCCAAATCTCCTTCATTGCAGGGTGATTCTTTAACAAATGAGCTAAGTGAGAAGCCCAAATACATGTATATGTGCAGCTTTACTTTATGGTGATATGAATCACTTTACTGGGCACCTGAAACACAACATGGTAAATCAAATATACTCGAATAAAAAAAAATAAAAAGAATCCATCAACATGTCAAACAATTAGCTCAAAAAACTAATTGGAAAATGCAGAAAGATTCTCAAACTTACTCTCAAAGAAAGATCCACAGGGAACAGGGTATGAAGGGAAAAGGATGATTCAAGTCCTGACGTGTGCCCATGGGAGAGGACTCAGAATATAAGGGAGATTACATGGTTGGAGATATGCCCTGGGTGTGAGTGGTTCGAGCCATATATTGGACACACAAGTCCTGGGGTCTGCATAGGGAAGAGAAACACCCTTAGATGGTTGCAGGGCTATGTGGACTAACAGGAGGTCTGTGGAAAGCCCGGAATCCCCCCTCCAGGAGCATGTGCTCAGGGGTTTGCTCCCAAGCCACAATGAAGAGGAGAGATTGAGACCGCATTTGTGGATGCCTGTTTTCCCAACAACTGCCCACACTTACACACACCCTGCTTACTCCGTGTGGCTGATCTGCACTGGAGCAGGGGCTGCCATGACCAGGAAGACAGCTGGGATGTGGGAAACAGAGGTGCATCTGGCCCAGGTCAGCATGCGTGTGGAAGAGCTGGGGTCATGCTCTTGGAGGGCACTTACATAGGCAGTGTATCAGGAGAAGTCCTGATCTCTGATGGAGGCCAGACTGCCACAGTAGATGACCCAGTATGTGCCCAGAGGCTATGAGGACCTCACCTGCCCAATAGCACCCCTCTTCAACAGGGCAGGGATAGCAGAAGCTGGGAGAAGTGATCAGCTGTGAGGGACCAAGAGATCTCAGACCAGAGGTATGTTTAAGCAGGGCAGGAGACGCTACTGATGGTGATGGTACACATGGCACGTGGGAGGTAGCCTGGATCTCTCTAAGCAGCCAGCCATCAGATTTGTTCCTTTTGTTATTTTTCTAACCAGAACATGCTCCTCTTGTCCCTCTGTGGCTAGGGTTGCAGTGCTGGTAGAGGGGAGCTTACATACTTCAGGGAACACAGCCAGATCTGGCCTGACATTCAGGGCTTCTGCTCCAGAAACTTGGGATCCCTCCCTGCCACAAATAGGACAGTGAAAGCCACTGAGGAAAAGGAAGTCTCTGCCTCACATCTGGCTTCAGACCTGGTACCAGTGAACGTCCCAGAAATAGGTGCTGGCACACTGTAAGGAAAGATGTGACTTGTGGTCCATCAAATCCATCCCCAACCCCACCCACAGCCCCTGCTAACTATGGTACAGACTGTACAGTGATGCTCTACAACAATATCACCCCTTCAAGACCATAATAGATAATTGATGCACTGAAATTCAGAGAGGCAGAGACAAATGGGAAGGCAGAAGGACTGGTCTCCACTGAAAGACTGACAGGAAGTCAGTTCAGTTTGTCAGTCGTGTCTGATTCTTTACGACATCATGAACCGCAGCACACCAGGGCTCCCTGTCCATCACGAACTCGCAGAGTCCACCCAAACCCATGTCCATGGAGGTGGTGATGCCATCTAACCATCTCTTCCTCTATCTTCCCCTTCTCCTCCTCCCTCAATAGTTCCCAGCATCAGGGTCTTTACCAATGAGTCAGCTCTTCGCATCAGGTGGCCAAAATATTTGAGTTTAAGTTTCAACATCAGTCTTTCCAATGAACACTCACGACTGATATCCTTTAGGATGGACTGGTTGGATCTCCTTGCAGTCCAAGGGGTTCTCAAGAATCTTCTCCAACACCACAGTTCAAAAGCATCAATTGTTTGGTGCTCAGCTTTTTTATAGTCCAACTCTCAATCCATACCTGAATACTAGAAAAACCATAGCCTTGACTAGACAGTCCTTTTTTGCCAAAGTAATGTCTCTGCTTTTTATTTTTTATTTTTAATATAAAGTTATGTATTTTAATGGGAGGTTAATTACTTTACATATGGTATTGGTTTTGCCATACATCAACCTGAACCTGCCACAGGTGCACATGTGTTCCCCATCCTGTACCCCCTCCCACCTCCCTCCCCATATAATCACTTTGGGTCATCCCAGTGCACCAGCCCCAAGCATCCTGTATCATGCATCGAACCTGGACTGGTGATTCGTTTCATATATGATATTATACATGTTTCAATGCCATTCTCCCAAATCACCCCACCCTCTCCCACAGAGTCTCTGCTTTTTAATATGATGTCTAGGTTAGTCATAACTCTACTTCCAAGGAGTAAGCTTACTTTAATTTCGTGGCTGCAGTCACCATCTGCAGTGATTTTGGAGCCCAGAAAAATAAACTCAGCCACTGTTTCCACTGTTTCCCCATCTACTTCCCATGAAGTGATGGGACCAGGTACCATGATCTTCGCTTTCTGAATGTTGAGCTTTAAGAAAACTTTTTCACTCTCTTCTTTCATTTTCATCGGGAGGCTCTTTAGTTCTTCTTCACTTTCTGCCTTAACGGTGGTGTCATTTGCATATCTGAGCTTATTGATATTTCTCCCAGCAATCTTGATTCCAGCTTGTGGTTCCTCCAGCCGAGCATTTCTCATGATGCACTCTGCATATAAATTACATAAGCAGAGTGACAATATACAGCCTTGATGTACTCTTTTTCCTTCTTGGAAGCAGTCTGTTTTTCCATGTCCAGTTCTAACTGTTGCTTCCTGACCTGCATAGAGGTTTTTCAAGCGGCAGGTCAGGTGGTCTGCTATTCCCATCTCTTTCAGAATGTTCCACAGTTTACTCTGATCCACACAGTCAAAGGCTTTGGCATAGTCAATAAAGTAGAAATAAATATATTTATGGAACTCTCTTGGTTTTCCCATGATCCAGCAGATGTTGGCAATTTGATCTCTGATTCCTCTGTCTTTTTTATAACCAGCTTAAAAATCTGGAATTTCACGATTCATATACTGCTGAAGCCTGCTTTGGAGTATTTCAAGAATTACTTTACTGGCATGTGACATGAGTGAAATTGTGCGGTAGTTTGAGCATTCTTTGGTGTTGTCTTTCTTGGGGATTGGAGTGAAAACTGATCTTTTCCAGTCCTGTGGCCACTGCTTAATTTTCCAAATTAGGTGGCATATTGAGTGCAGCACTTTCACTGCATTATCTTTCAGGATTTGAAATAGCTCAACTGAAATTCCATCACCGCCTTGTTGGTAGTGATGCTTTCTAAGGCCCACTTGACTTCACATTCCAGGATGTCTGGCCCTAGGTGTGTGCTCACACCATCATGATTATCTGGGTCATGAAGATTTTTTTTTGCACAGCTCTTCTGGCTATTCTTACCACCTCGTCTTAATATCCTCTGCTTCTGTTAGGTCCATACCATTTCTGTCCTTTATGGAGCCCATCTTTGCATGAAATGATCACTTGGTATCTCGAATTTTTTGAAGAGATGTCTAGACTTTCCCATTCCCTTGTTTTCCTCTATTTCTTTGCACTGATCACTGAGAAAGGATTTTTAATCTCCTCTTGCTATTCTTTGGAACTCTGCATTCAGATGCTTATATCTTTTCTTTTCTCCTGTGCTTTTCACTTCTCTTCTTTTCACAACTACTTGTAAGGCCTCCCCAGATAGCCCTTTTGCTTTCTGGCATTTCTTTTCCACGGGGATGATCTTGATCCCTGTCTGCTGTACAATGTCATGAACCTCCGTCCATAGTTCTTCAGGCATTGTTATCTGTCAGGTCTAGTCCCTTAAATCATCTGCTGATGTCCATGTGTGGAGTCTTTTCTTCTGTTGTTGGAAGAGGTGTTTGCTGTGACCAGTGTGTTCTTTTTGCAAAACTCTGTTAGCCTTTGCCCTGCTTCATTCCATACTCCATAGCCAATTTTTCTGTTACTCCAGCTGTTTCTTGAATTCCTACTTTTGCATTCCAGTCCACTATAATGAAAAGGACATCTTTTTGGGTGTTAGTTCTAAAAGGTCTTGTCGGTCTTCATAGAACCGTTCAACTTCAACTTCCTCATCGTTACTTCTTGGGGCATAGACTTGGGTTACTCTGATATTGAATGGTTTGCCTTGGAAATAAACAGAGGTCATTCTATAGTTTTTGATATTGCATCCAGCTACTGCAATTTGGACTCTTTTGTTGACCATGATGGCTACTCCATTTCTTCTGAGGGATTCCTGCCCGCCATAGTAGATAGAATGGTCATCTGAGTTAAATTCACCCATTCCAGTCCATTTTAGTTCACGGATTCCTAGAATGTTGACGTTCACTTTTGCCATCTCCTGTTTGACCACTTCCAATTTGCCTTGATTCATGGACTTACCAATCCAGGTTCCTATGGTATAACGCTTTTATAGCATTGGACATTTCTTCTGTCACCAGTCACATCCACAACTGGGTATTGTTTTTGCTTTGGCTCAATCCCTTCATTCTTTCTGGAGTTATTTCTCCACCGATCTCCAGTAGCATATTGGGCACCTACTGACCTGGGGAGTTCCTCGTTCAGTATCCTATCATTTTGCCTTTTCATACTGTTCATGAGGATCTCAAGGCAAGAATACCGAAATGAATTGCCCTCCCCTTCTCCAGTGGACCACATTCTTTCAGACCTCTCCACCATGACCCGCCCAACTTGGGAGGCCCCACAGGGCCTGGCTTAGTTTCATGGAGTTAGACAAGGCTGTGGTTCTAGTGTGATTAGATTGACTAGATTTCTGTGATTCTGGTTTCAGTGTGTCTGCCCTCTGATGCCGTCTTGCAACACCTACCGTCTTATGTGGGTTTCTCTTACCTTGGACGTGGGGTGTATCTTCACGGCTATTCCAGCAAAGCGCAGCCACTGCTCCTTACCTTGGACGAGGTACATCTCCTCACTGCCACCACTGCTGACTTGAACATGTGTAGCTTCTTTAGTCCCTCTTGTGCCCATGCAGCCACCACTCCATGGACGTGTGGTATCAGTCCTGATTAATCATTAAAGACTGATGCTGAAGCTGCAACTCCAGTACTTTGTCCACCTGATGCAAAGAACTGTCTCATTGGAAAAGATCCTGATACTAGGAAGGAATGAAGGCCAAGGAGAAGGGGATGAGAGAGGATGAGATGGTTGGATGGCATCAGGGATTCCATGGACTTGAGTTTCAGCAAGCTCTGAGAGTTGGTGATGGATAAGGAATCCTGGTGTGCTGCAGTCCATGGGGTTGCACACAGTCGGACACAACTGAACAAATGAAATGAACTGATTGTAATAGGGAGAATGCTTTGAACACAAGTTCTTTACTTGTCTCAAAATGGAACAGAAAGAGATATTTCGTTAACATGGAAAATAAGGAGGGTGTGCAGAAACTATGTGTGTGAGTGTAAGTTTGTGTATGTGTGTGTGTGGGTATGTGTGTGTGTGAGATGGGGAACGAGGTGGGGATGGTTGAACAGACAGAATGATGGAGCAGTTTGACAGGAAGTGTTTTTGTAGGGAGCTGATTCTTAGAAAGAGCTTTTAAATGAGTCAGAAATGTCTGACTCTTAGTGCTTGCTCAAGCGTGTGAGAAAGCTGAAGATCATAGGAGAGAAGCATGGCTAAAGTTTAGCCAAGCCTAGTCAGTGGGTTGGTTATGGATGACTGTGAACACACTGTGAACAGCAGCCAGTCGCTGCTGTGGTTAAAGAGAGGCCAAGTCAGCCCTTCGACAGTATGGTTGTTATCAAAATTGCAAATCCATGTGCCTAATGCAGAATGAGGCCCATCAAAACTAAATCTTAGAGTTTGGAACAGGGAAAGGTTTATTACAGATTCATAGAAGGATGTGGGTGGCTCTTGCCCTAAGAACCCAAAGTTACTGAACGTTTTCAGTTTAGTACATTTAAAAGCAAATATCAGAGAGTGTTGAGGTAAGTTGTTACAGACTTCTTGGTGTCACATCCTTTGTGCTTAAAGTTAGGTCATGGTCAGGTCATAATGTTCCTATATATCTCTACCAGATGAATGTTATTTTCTGTCATTCTTGCCCTGTCAAGAGAGGGCAAAGTCTCAAGGCACAACTTTCAGCTTGAAATGTCCCATCCTGGATAAGCAGAAACAGATCTCATTCGGCAGCTCCTTGAGGGCAAGTTTCCCACATTGTGGCCAGCTCTCATACTTGAGGGAGCCAGGCACCCAACCCAATAGGTCCTATATCCTCAGGCTGTCCAAGTGAGGAGAACAGTTCTCAGAGACTGAGGCCCAGGAAGATGGTCACTGCTAGTAGTTTGCAGAGACACAGATTGGGGAGAGGTTCACCGCTCCTCTAGGCCTGGGCCAAGGCTACTGGAGGGCGTGAGTGAGGGCTCTGGATCACTAGAGGATGTCATCCCCAGTGTATTCCCTGGGACCTCCAGCTCCCCCACTGGTCCAAGGCTGGGTGATTTCCAGGCCCTACAAAATAAAGCCTGAATCTGCCTCTTCTCTCACTTTTCAGCTGATGGCCACCACACTACTCTTCCTTAATCACTTCCCCAATATTCCCTTCTTGACAGTAACTGAGGGGCAGGGCCCATTGTGGTGCTGACCAATAGCTGAGCAGGATAATGAATGGTCACTCATTGACAGTTTGCTGCTTGTCAATTGGGCCATCAGAGACACCAAGCAATGCTGAGCTACACCTGTTGCCTAGGACCAGGGTGGGTTGAAATGAAGCACATCAATAGCTAAGTGCATAGGGCTGTGCTCACTCTGCTCTTTTACATTGTGAATAGAATAAGAATCACTGTGAGGTTAAGGTTTGTCAAAGTAGTTCTCAAAGTGGGCTGGCTTTGACATTCTTGTTGGCTTTGAAATATTAGCTATAATATATGCAGCACATGCAATCATGTGGCAGCTGTTGGAGGGCCATATAGATAAGCACTGCTGACTGTCATGCCTGGAAATACAATGAAAAGAATGATGTACAAAAGTTAAACAAGCACGTGAAATCAAAATCTGCGGTGGGAAAGGAGTCAGTCAAAAAGTTTAATGCACAGTGGACCCATCATATCCTTATGGAACAGAGCAGCATGACCACAGCCACTAGCAGGTAGCCATTTCTTTGCTGTATTACTCCACATCTGGTACTAAGCAACAGGTCTTGACCAGCAATTGGACAGTGCATCGCTCAGCCATGCCAATAAGCAACCAACTATCAGTGAGATACCTACTGGTACTTCTCCTGCTCAGGTATTAGTCAGCTCCACATTGGGCCCTACCTGATGATAACTGTCAATGAGGGACCACTGGGGAAGTGATTCAGTCAAGAAACAGTGGTGCATTGGTCATCTGAATCTTGCCTTTGGGCACCTTACTTTTTTTTTTTTTTAATTGGCAATGTATTTCTGGTAGATGGGTCAAGTTGAGTTTTCCTACTCAATATGAGAGTTGATGTGTCCCCAACAATATTAGTGGAGGAGACATTTATGACTTTCTTGGCTCTGATGTGTAATTTTATGGAGACTGTGTATAGACCTTGGGGCCACAGACTGAGGATTCACCAAGTCTTGGGGTCTCTAAAGCTCACTGGAGTAGCAAAATCATCCAGCCTGTTCTTAATTACTTTTTCCATGTTAAGTGCTCGCTCTTAAGTTCCTTAAGCCCCTCAAGAACCCCCAATAGGAAGAGGGTGGTGGAAAGATGAAATGACTAGGAGGAACAGATTTGGAGTGAAAAGTGTTTGATCGAGGTTCATACAGGGATGAAGGAGGCAGGAGTGTTGAAGGGGGGCATATAAGTCAAAGAATAAAGGGCACTGAAGGAAAGTCTGAGGGTCATGAGAAGAAACACCATGCCCCTGAATCACCACTCCCTAGAATCAGACACAGAGGTGTCAGGGGTGAGAAAGATGTATCATGGCCCCCCTCAGCACCCACTAACCCATGTTGATGGGCACAGTGGTACATTGTGATGTCTAAGACCCCAAAGCCACCTTTGGCTGGGGCAGTACCTAGCTGACCAGTCAGACTGAAGGGTGTGGCTCCTCATTGTCCTGAGAAGGTATATATAGGGAGGACAGAGGCAGAGATTCTGAGTTAGGCCATGTCATGCTATCATCATAAGGTAACCAGGAAGCCCTGGCAGACACGAAGAGTTCCAATGTGATGTGCTTCAAGGGTGAAAGGATCAAAGAAGACCCTTTGTAAACAGAGATACAAAGGCAGTGTGAAGGTAAGATGATTCCATCTATGCTCCCCATATTCTCTATTGAATTTGCTGCCCAAGATCTCTACACCTCCCTTGCCTGCCACAAAAGCCCTCATCAGCCCACATCCCTTTTCATGAAATCTCCCTTCCAACTCAGAAGTTATTCCCTTTCCTCAAAACTAATACTCTTCTCTTGTCTTTCAAGGCACGGAATATGACCATGAGGTTCAAGAAAACCAAACTGTTTTTTCTGTTCCTGTGCATGTAAGAAACTGAATCAATGCCAAAAAGGGTACCAAAATATGAGGCAGAGTCAAAGAAGGAGGCAGAATCAAAAGAGAAGGTACCCTCAGCGACCCCAGAAAGAGACCATGGAGAAGTACAAGCTGTGCAGCCAGTAACTGAATAGAAAAGGTCAGACAGTTTAGAATTGTGTCTCCAGAGGTCTGCTCTTAGTAATGGCCAACCAGGAAAAGACTGACTCTCACACTAACATGGTAAACTGATGGCTCCTATTAAAATACACATCAAATGGTGAAAAGATGATATTTGTGTGTGTGTGAATTTTCTGATGGGAAGGGAGGGAAGGAAGCAAAGAGGTGGGCACCTGAGTGGGGAGGGATGTGGGGTCCCAAGAGCTGAGGGAACAGACCCTCAGTTCCCCAGGTAGCCAGAGAGTAGAGGTCTCGACTGGGTCAGGAGTCTGCACTGAAGGTGAATAACCTTGTCTAACAATTGATCTCAGCGGCAAGGAGTAGTGGTGCAGTGTTACTGCCATTGTTTGGGGTGTGGAGTGACATTAGGGTCTAGATTGCCAGAACCCAGATGGGAAGTGGGGCTTCACATGGGGATGGTGAATGTCATACTTCCCCTGAGTGAGGAAGGCAGAAATCACCTCCTGGCCACTTACCTCATAATTGGCTTTGTTGTATCACTCACCTATGCTGTCAGCTAAAGGTGCTCAGGAGGCACAAAAAGCGGATACAACTAAAACCCATTATTAGCACTCCCAAAGATTAAAATAATGTTTGGAGGGATCAGACCGAATATTAATTAGGCCACTGTCATCCTAAGAAATTTGTGGGAGCAGTGTGTTCCCAGGGCAGGTCAGTGGACTTGGCCCAATCCTGGTGCAGATGACTAACACGATCATGACACACAGATAATGTTTTTGGGTGGGGTGCACCATGCAGTTTGTGGGATCTTAGTTCCCTGACCAGGGATTGAACCGGTTCCCCTTCTAGTGAATTCATGGAGTCCTAAGCACTGGACAGACAGAAAAGTCAGGACAGAGACTTTTGATAAAAGTATTACTTTAAGACTGTGTAAAAGCTGGTCTTATATTTATCATCATCCCCTAGTATTTCTAAATAACTACAGTCGTAAAACATTCTTCCCCAATAAACTCTTTTGTTATTCCAAGTTCTACAAGTTTTCGTGGTTTAAAAAGAAGAGTATCGAATATTTAACTTGGTGTTAACTTTAGTTTTGAAGTGTTTGTATAGTTTCAAGGAGCAATCAATCAAACATGGAGATATATAAGGCAGAATCTCTACCAGAGGAATCCCGTGTGTTTTCAGAAAGCATTTTAGAAGTAATTAAAACAGAGTTTCACCATCTACATCAAAAGAGTTGAGTTCAGATTTTAAGTCAATGCTACGGTATCTTTTATCTGGACTGCAGCTCCCTAGTTAAATCTTTCGGGCGCTTTAACTCCTGAGAGACACAGTTGATGATTCAAAATCAGTCCCTGAATGTGATTTAAAATCATTAAGAGTGAAGGAGGACCTTGGGTTTGTTGTCCTTTCAAAGGAAGTGGGAGAACTATCAACTCTGCCTGTGAAAATTAGTCAGGTAAGCATCTACCAGGATGATATGGACAGAGAGCCCTGATAGGTGGGTGCAGTGATTCCAGATCTGTATATATTATCACCATTTAACACTATCACACTTTAATGCCCTGTTGTAGGACTGACTGAAATACTTGCTGTAGGGGAAGGTAACAAATTACTAGGCCTGAAGAGCTGAAAGTGAAAGTTGCTCAGTCGTGTCCGACAGTTGGTGACCCCATGGACTCTACAGTCCATGGAATTCTCCAGGCCAGAATACTGGAGTGGGTAGCCTTCCTTTACTCCAGGGTATCTTCCCAAACCAGGGATCAGGCCCAGGCATCCCACATTGAAGATGGATTCTTCACCAGCTGCGCCACCAGGGAAGCCAAAGAATGCTAGAGTGGGTAGCTTATCCTTTCTCCAGCAGACCTTCCCTACCCAGGAATTGAACTGATGTCTACAGCTTTCCAGGCAGAATCTTTCCCAACTGAGCTATCAGGAAATTCCTGAGGTGGACCAAAGGTGGAGGTTAGAGGGCCTTGTTTCCCTAAAGTAGCCCTGGTATATATTTTATATACATGGATATACTGCCAGCTTGCAGAAAGAATTGAGGAAAATGGTAAAAATAACCCTGTGTACAAGACAGCAAAAGAGACACTGGTGTATAGATCAGTCTTATGGACTCTGTGGGAGAGGGAGAGGGTGGGGAGTTTCGGGAGAATGGCATTGAAACATGTATAATATCATGTATGAAACGAGTCGCCAGTCCAGGTTCGATGCACGATACTGGATGCTTGGGGCTGGTGCACTGGGACGACCCAGAGGGAGGGTATGGGGAGGGAGGAGGGAGGAGGGTTCAGGATGGGGAAAACAGGTATACCTGTGGCGGATTCATTTCGATATTTGGCAAAACTAATACAATATTGTAAAGTTTAAAAATAAAATAAATTTAAAAAAATAATAAATAACAAAAAAGAAAAAAAAAAGGATCCAAAGACTCTTAGCCTTAAAAGAGAAAAACATAAATACTACGTCATGAGTTGAGAAAGGCTATATTCATTTAGATCAACAACAATAAATCAATATCAGATACTGTAACTCTCCTGGAAAAGGACAGTATATTGTGATTCAAACATGACAAGTCCTATTGCAAATGCTGTGCTGTATTGGGGTGGGGTGTTTGCTCATTAGCACTCACAAAGAGTAGTAGAAAATCTATATACTCCACTTATACAGGTGCGCTATGAATACACTCCAACTGACCCCTCTATCTGTGTCCATAACAACCTCTATTGACTGATACAGTGACTTCCCTAAGACCTTCTACTTTACTCTATGTCTGTGTCCATCCTTTCTTCTGTGACTCAAAAACTAGCAACCATCTGAGGCCAGCTAAATGGTCACCTACCAAGCAAATGTACTTAATCATTCTCTTGTGTATTAATATGTTCACATTCTCTAATCACTTACAGTTCATTACATGCAGTGTGAAGGATAAATTTTTGAGTATGTATCTTATCAGAAATGCATGCCAGAGAAGTAAACGGATTAGAAATCAACAGTGTGGTCATATAAAATATTATCAGAAGTTGGATTACCTAAGACTTTCGGGAGAGAATTAATCTCTTCTGCCATGTACGTCCAAGAATCTGTTTGAAAATATAGTAAAACCCATAAACTAGAGAGTGGATCAGAAGTCAAAGGAACTTAAATGAGAAGCTTATTTTATCAGTAGTCAAGAGGAACTCTATGTCTTTGTATTAAGACCACCCATTTTCATGACACCAAATGCAAAAGCCAAAGCAGTGCCCATGGATTCATGATGAGTGCACAATACTGCTTGCCCAGAGGCTTCTCTTGATTGGCAGATGTCAACAGAAAGTCTATGTGCCTAGGGTCAGAATGCATCTGCCCAGGATCACATCCACGTATCAGCCGGAATCAAGTGGGAGTCCCCAAACTTTACATGCTCCTGGCCAAGTCCCTCACTCCAGTGCCTTTCCTACAGGCTTGTCACTCATTACTGCCTTGAGATGATCATGATTAAGTTTCACCTCACCATCTCTTCAGTTAACTGCCTTGAGCAACTAGAAAACTGAATGCAAAAGATTGAAATAGGACCCTTACCTTATACCACATAAAAAACTCAACTCAGAGTTGATTAAAGATTTAAATGCAAGATCTGAAACTATAAATCAACTAGAAGAAAACATCCTGGAGAAGTTGTAAACATTGGTCTTAGAAGTGATTTTATGTATGTGACACCGAAAGCATAGGCAACCAAAGCAAAAATAGAAAAGTAGGACAACTTCAATCGATTAAACTGCCTCCCCTAAAGAACATAAAAAACACATCTACATAGAAGGCAAGCTGATAGTTACCAAATGAAAATTTGGTTGGGGATTAACATATATATAGATACCACTATATATAAAATAGATAACCAACAAGGACCTACTACAAACCACAGGGAACTCTGCTTGAAATTCTGTAACAACAGAAATGGAAAAAGAATTTATAAAGGAACAGATATATGTATGTGTGCCTGTGCAAGCTCAGTTGATTCAGATGTGCCCTACTCTTTGTGACCCTATGGACTGTAGCCTGCTAGGCTCCTCTGTACATGAGATTCTCTAGGCAAAAATACTGAAGAGGCTCGTCATGTGTCCGTGAGCATATCTTCCCAACCCAGGGATTGAACCCAAATCTCCTTCATTGCAGGGTGATTCTTTAACAACTGAGCCAAGTGGCAAGCATAAATACATGTATATGTGAAGCTGAATCACTTTTCTGGACACCTGAAACACAGCATGGTAAATCAAATATACTCGAATGAAAAAAAAAATAAAAAGAATCCATCAACATGTAGAACAATTAGCTCAAAAATCTAATTGGAAAATGCCGATATTTTCCCAAAATTATTCTCTAAGAAAGATCCACAGGGAACAGGATATGAAGGGAAAAGGATGATTCAAGTCCTGACGTGTGCCCATGGGAGAGGACTCAGAATATAAAGGAGGTTACACGGTTGGAGATATGCACTGGGTGTGAGCGCTTCGAGCCATATATTGGACACACAAGTCTTGGGGTCTGACACAGGGAAGGGAAACACCGTTAGATGGTTACAGGGCTATGTGGACTAACAGGAAATCTGTAGGAAGTCCGGACTCCCCCCTCCAGGAGCATGTGCTCAGGGGCTTGCTCCCAAGCCACAATGAAGAGGACAGATGGAGATCGCATTTGTGGATGCCTGTTTTCTCAACAACTGCTGACACTTACACACGCCCTGCTTACTCCGTGTGGCTGAACTGCACTGGAGCAGGGGCTGCCATGACAAGGCTGACAGCTGGGATGTGGGAAACAGGGGTGCATCTGGCCCAGGGCAGCATGCAGGTGGAAGAGCCGGGGTCATGCTCATGGAGGGCATTTTTATAGGCAGCGTATCAGGAGAAGTCCTGATCTCTGATGGAGGCCAGACTGCCACAGCAGATGACCCAGTATGTGCCCAGAGACTATGAAGGCCTCACCTGCCCAATAGCACCCCTCTTCAACAGGGCAGGGATAGCAGAATCTGGGGGAAGTGATTAGCTGTGAGGGACCAAGAGGTCTCAGACCAGAAGGTATGTTTAAGCACGGCAGGAGAAGCTACTGATGATGGCACAGATGGCACGTGGGAGGTAGCCTGGATCTCTGTAAGCACCCATCCTGGAGATTTGTTCCTTTTGTTATTTTTCTAACCAGAACATGCTCCTCTTTTCCCTCTGTGGCAAGGGTTGCAGTGCCGGGAGAGGGGAGCATACATACTTGAGGGAACACAGCCAGATCTGGCCTGACATTCAGGGCTTCTGTTCCAGAAAATTGAGATCCCACACTGCCCCCAATAGGACAGTGAAAGCCACTGAGGAAAAGGAAGTCTCTGCCTCACATCTGGCTTCAGACCTTGCCGGGAGCCGGCATATTGCATATTGAGTGCATATTGCATATTGAGTACAGCACTTTCCACAGCATCATCTTTCAGGATCTGGAATAGCTCAACTGGAATTCTATCACTGCTGGGATCCAGAGTGAGGAACTCCGCCCATGACAAAGGTCATGAGGAAGGAGGCTCGGCATATGCAATTGCGTGATCGAGCCTCAGGAGTCTCCCTGGAAATTCTTGAACATCTATCCCCAAAACCAGTGTCTGCCTACTTTCTGCTTTGTGCTTTCACTTACACCTCTGACTTTATGGGGCCTGCCCCCCCACTACGTCTTCCTGAAAAAAGAGTTAGCTTACAGCTCCAGTAAATAATTCCTGGGTATGACAGTGTTTCAACCTACAAACTCCTTTGGAAATCCTCTAGCCTGCCCTAATAGGTTTTTCCAGCCACATGTGATTGTTCAGAGCCTCCCAACTGTGAGAGGCGGGAGATGTTCTAAACTGTCTAAACACAGATTCCTTTCAGTAGTTAAAAGATTGATTAAAAATTGTATTGGTGAAGGGTTTTTCACTTATTGGGCCAATGTTTGCTGCTAAATCTCCATACTCCTCACCTACTGTGTCCTTGGCAGTGTATTGATTGATATAATGGGTGTATAGAAATGTAAGTAGTAGCCTCAATGTTTGTAATCTTGGACATTTGAGTTAATTCTTTTCTTGATTGAGCCCACCTCACCTTTGCCCTATAGGAATGCAGCTTTGTCCAGTCCTTTTCTGGAGGCTGGTGCCTGATTTTGGAATAATCACCTTTAGAGAAAAATAAGTTTCTTAAAATGTTAACAGGCCTCCTGGCCAGAAGATGATGTAAATCACCTTAACTTTTGCATATGATAAGTTTGAAAGCCTGGCTTCGATTAGAACCAGGAACTGCTGTCCTTGCATGACTCCACCCCTTCCCCCATTATCCTCTATGCATAACTTAAGGTATAAAAACTACTTTGGAAAATAAAGTGCGGGCCTTGTTCACCAAAACTTGGTCTCCCCATGTCGCTCTCTCTCTCACTCTGGCTGAGTCTCCATCTGGAGCGTGGAACCCACCATGCTTACTAATTACGCCTGGGCTTCTAAGATCCGACCGGGGAGGCCTCAATGTCTCCTCTCCTTCAGGAGAACGGAAGGATGCCTGAGGCCTACGTAAGTGGTGCAAACTTCTTGTCTTGAAGTTTTATTGGTCTCCCGTGTAAACCAAGCTACTCAGCCGTTTTTCTTCACTGAATTTCCTCACTGAGCTATCCTCATTCTATTACTCTTTATATCCTTAATTAATATTTAATTAAGCAATTGTTTCCTGATCCTCGACTACGCCGTCTCTCCTTTGAATACCCTGGATAGGTGGGGCTGGACCATGGCAAGACCTGGTACCACTGAACTTCCAAGCCATAGGTGCTGGCACAACCTAAGGAAAGTTGTGATTTGTGGTCCATCAAATCCAGCCCCACCCCCACCCCCCGTTGACTATGGTACACACTGTACAATGATGCTCCCCCACAAGATCACCCCTTCAAGACCATAATAGATAGTTGATGCACTTAAATTCAGAGAGGCAGAGACAAATGGGGAGACAGAAGGACTGGTCTCCACTGAAAGACTCAGAGGAAGTCAGTTCAGTTTGTCAGTCGTGTCTGATTCTTTGCAACACCATCAACCACAGGACACCAGGCCTCCCTATCCATCACCAACTCGTGGAGTCCCCCCAAACCCATGTCCATTGAGTTGGTGATGCCATCTAACCATCTCTCCCTCTGTCGTCCCCTTCTCCTCCTGCCCTCAATATTTCCCATAATCAGGGTCTTTGCCAATGAGTCAGCTCTTCGCTTCAGGTGGCCAAAATATTGGAGTTTCAGTTTCAACATCAGTCTTCCCAATGAACACTCAGGACTGATATCCCTTAGGATGGACTGGTTGGATCTCCTTGCAGCCCAAGGGACATTCAAGACTCTTCTCCAACACCACAGTTCAAAAGCATCAATTCTTTGGCACTCAGCTTTTTTATAGTCCAACTCTCAATCCATACCTGACCATTGGAAAATCCATAGCCTTGACTAGACAGACCTTGTTGCCAGAGTAATGTCTTTGCTTTTTATTCTTTATTTTTAATATAAATTTATTTATTTTAATGGGAGGATAATTAATTTACATATGGTATTGGTTTTGCCATACATCAACATGAACCTGCCACAGTTGTACATGTGATCCCCATCCTGTATGCCCCTCCCACTTCCCTCCCCGTACCATTCCTCTGGGTCATCCCAGTGCAACGGCCCCAAGCATCCTGTATCATGCATCGAACCTGGACTGGCTATTCATTTCATATATGATATTATACATGTTCAATGCCATTCTCCCAAATCACCCCACCCTCTCCCACAGAGTCTCTGCTTTTTAGTATGCTGTCTAGGTTAGTCATAACTCCACTTCCAAGGAGTAAGCTTCCTTTAATTTCATGGCTGCAGTCACCATCTGCAGTGATTTTGGAGCCCAGAAAAAAAAACTCAGCCACTGTTTCCCCATCTACTTCCCATGAAGTGATGGGACCAGATGCCATGATCTTCGCTTTCTGAATGTTGATCTTTAAGCCAACTTATTCACTCTCTTCTTTCACTTTCAAGAGGCTCTTTAGTTCTTCTTCACTCTCTGCCATAACTATGGTGTCACCTGCATATCTGAGCTTATTGATATTTCTCCCGGCAAACTTAATTCCAGCTTGTGCTTCCTCCAGCCCAGCATTTCTCATGATGCACTCTGCATATAAATTAAATAAGCAGAGTGACAATATACAGCCTTGATGTACTCTTTTTCCTACTTGGAACCAGTCTGTTGTTCCATGTCCAATTCTTACTGTTGCTTCCTGACTTGCTTAGAGCTTTCTCAAGAGGCAGGTCAGGTGGTCTGGTATTCCCATCTCTTTCAGAATTTTCCACAGTTTACTGTCATCCTTACAGTCAAAGGCTTTCCCATAGTCAATAAAGCAGAAATAGATATTTTATGGAACTTTCTTGCTTTGTCCATGATCCAGCAGATGTTGGCAATTTGACCTCTGATTCCTCTGCCTTTTCTATAACCAGCTTGAACATCCGGAAGTTCCTGATTCACATATTGCTGAAGCCTGATTTGGAGATTTTTAAGAATTACTTTACTGGCATGTGAGATGAATGGAATTGTGCAGTAGTTTGAGCATTCTTTGGCATTACCTTTCTTGGGGATTGGAGTGAAATCTGACTTTTTCCAGTCCTGTGGCCACTGCTGAGTTTTTCAAATTAGCTGGCATATTGAGTGCAGCACTGTCACTGCATCATCTTTCAGGACTTGAAATAGCTCAACTGGAATTACATCACCTCCACTAGCTTTGTTCTTCGTGATGCTTTCTAAGACCCACTTGACTTCACATTCCAGGATGTCTGGCCATAGGTGTTTGATGACACCATCATGATTATCTGGGTCATGAAGATTTTTTTGTACAGTTATTCTGGGTATTATTACCACCTCTTCTTAATATCTTCTGCTTTTGTTAGGTCCATACCATTTCTGTCCTTTATCGAGCTCATCATTGCATGTAACTTTCCCTTGGTATCTCGAGTTTTCTTTAAGAGATGTCTAGTCTTTCCCATTCCATTGTTTTCCTCTATTTCTTTGCATTGATCACTGAGGAAGGCTTTCTTATCTCTTCTTGCTATTCTTTGGAACTCTGCATTCAGATGCTTACATCTTTCTTTTTCTCCTGTGCTTTTCACTTCTCTTCTTTTCACAACAATTTGTAAAGCCTCCCACGACAGCCCTTTTGCTTTTTCGCATTTCTCTTCTATAGTGATGGTCTTGATCCCTGTCTCTTGTACAATGTTTCGAGCCTCCATCCATAGTTCATCAGGCACTCTATCTGTCAGGTCTAGCCCCTTATATCTATTTCTCACTTCCACTGTATAATCATAAGGGATTGGATTTATGTCATACCTGAATAGTCTAGAGGTTTTCCCTATATTCTTCAATTTAAATCTGAATTTGGTAATAAGAAGCTCATGATCTGAGCCACAGTCAGCTCCCAGTCTTGTTTTGCTGACTGTATATAGAGCTTCTCCATCTTGGGCTGCAAACGATATAATCAATCTGATTTCAGTGTTGACCATCTGATGATGTCCATGTGTAGAGTCTTTTCTTGTGTTGTTGGAAGAGGGTGTTTGCTATGACCAGTATGTTCTCTTTGCAAAACTCTATTAGCCTTTGCCCTGCTTCATTCCATACTCCAGAGCCAAATTTTCATGTTACTCCAGGTGTTTCTTGACTTCCTACTTTTGCATTCCAGTGCACTATAATGTAAAGGATATCTTTTTGGGGTGTTAGTTCTAAAAGGTCTTGTGGGTCTTCATAGAACCGTTCAACTTCAACTTGTTCATCGTTACTTGTTGGGGCATAGACTTGGATTACTGTGATATTGAATGTTTTCCCTTAGAAACGAACAGAGATCATTCTATAGTTTTTGAGATTGCATTCAGCTACTGCATTTTGGACTCTTTTGTTGACCATGATGGCCACTCCATTTCTTCTGAGGGATACCTGCCCCTGGTAGTAGATAGAATGGTCATCTGAGTTAAATTCACCCATTCCAGTCTATTTTAGTTCACTGATTCCTAGAATGTGACGTTCACTCTTGCCATCTCCTGTTTGACCACTTCCAATTTGCCTTGGTTCATGGACTTAACATTCCAGGTTCCTATGCTATATTGCTCTTTAGAGCATTGGACCTTTCTTCTGCCACCAGTGATATCCGCAACTGGGTATTGTTTTTGCTTTGGCTCAATCCCTTCATTCTTTCTGGAGTTATTTCTCCACCGATCTCCAGTAGCATATTGGGCACCTACTAACCTGGGGAGTTCCTCTTGCAGTATCTTATCATTTTGCCTTTTCATACTGTTCATGTGGATCTCAAGGCAAGAATACTGAAGTGCTTTGCCCTTCGCTTCTCCAGTGGACCTCATTCTGTCAGACCTCTCCACCATGACCCGACCAACCTGGGAGGCCCCTCATGGCCTGTCTTAGTTTCATTGAGTTAGACAAGGCTGTGGTTCTAGTGTGATTAGATTGACTAGGCTTCTGTGATTCTGGTTTCAGTGTGTCTGCCCTCTGATGCCGTCTTGCAACACCTACCATCTTACGTGGGTTTCTCTTGCCTTGTACGTGGGGTATTTCTTCACGGCTGCTCCAGCAAAGCACAGCCACTGCTCCTTACCTTGGACGAGGGATATCTCCTCATTGCCACCACTCCTGACCTTGAACGTGGAGTAGCTCCTATAGTGCCTCCTGTACCCATGCAGCCACCACTCCATGGACGTGTGGTAGCAGTTCTGATTATTCACTAGCAGGAGGAGGCTGACTACAACTCCCATTCTTTGTCCACCTGATGCAAAGAACTGTCTCATTGGAAAAGACCCTGAGCTAGGAAAGAATGAAGGCCAAGGGGAAGGGGATGAGAGAGCATGAGATGGTTGGATGGCATCGGGGATTCAATGGACTTGAGTTTCAGCAAGCTCTGGGAGTTGGTGATGGACAGGGAATCCTGGTGTGCTACAGTCCATGGGGTTGCACACTGTTGGACACAACTAAACAAATGAAATGAACTATTTGCAGTAGGGAGAATGCTTTGAACACAAGTGCTTAACGTGTCTCAAAGTGGAACAGAAAAAAATATTTCGTTAACATGGAAGGTGAGGAGGGTGCACAGCAACTATGTGTGTGTGTGTAAGTGTCTGTATGTGTGTGTGTGTGTGTGTGTGAGAGAGAGAGAGAGAGAGGTTGGGAAAGAGGTGGGGATGGATGAACAGACAGCATAATGGACCAGTTTGACAGGAAGTATTTCTACATGTAGTGAGCTGATTCTTAGGAGCTGTCAAAGGAGTCAGATATGTCTCACTCTTAGCGCTTGCTCAAGCGTGGGGGAAAGCTGAAGCTCAGAGGAGAGAAGCATGGCTAAAGTTTAGCCAAGCCTAGTCAGTGGGTTGGTTATGGATGACTGTGAGCACTTGGCCAGTCTCTGCTGTTGTTTAAGAGAGGCCAAGTCAGCCCTTCGACAGTATGGTTGTTATCAAAATTGCAAATCCATGTGCCTAATGCAGAATGAGTCCCATCAAAACTAAATCTTAGAGTTTGGAACGGGGAAAGGTTTATTACAGATTCATAGAAGGATGTGGGTGGCTCTTGCCCTAAGAAGCCAAAGTTACTGAATGTTTTCAGTTAAGTACATTTAAAAGCAATGTCAGAGAGAGTTGAGGTAAGTTGTTACAGACTTCTTGGTGTCACATCCTTTGTGCTTAAAGTTAGGTCATGGTCAGGTAATAATGTTCCTATATGTCTCTACCAGATGAATGTTATTTTCTGTCATTCTTGCCCTGTCAAGAGAGGGCAAGTCTCAAGGCACAACTTTCACCTTGAAATGTCCCATCCTGGATAAGCAGAAACAGATCTCATTTGGCAGCTTTTTCAGGGCAAGGTTCTCACTTTCTGCCCAGATCTCTTCCTTGATTGAGCCAGGCACACAACCCAATAGGCCCTGTCTCCTCAGGCTGTCCAATTGAGGAGACCAGTCCTCAGAGACTAAGGCCCAGGAAGATGACCACTGCTAGTAGGTTGCAGAGACAGGGATGGGGAGAGGTTCACCGTTCCTCAAGGCCTGGGCCAAGGCTACTGGAGGGCCTTAGTGAGGGCTCTAGAGCACTACAGGATGTCGTCCCCAGTCTATTCACTGGGAACTCCAGCTCACCCACTGGCCCAAGGCTGGGTGATCTCCAGGCCCTCCAAATGAATGCCTGAATCTGGCTCTTCTCTCTCTTTCCAGCTGGTGACCACCACACCACCCATCCTTAATCACTTCTCCAATACTCCCTTCTTGACAGTAACTTGGGGGCAGAGCCCACTGTGGTGCTGATAAATAGCTGAGCAGGACAACGAATGGTCACTCATTGACAGTTGGCTGCTTGTGAATGGGGCCATCTGAGGCACCAAGCAAGGCTGAGCTATACCTGTTACCTTGGAACAGGGTGAGTTGAAATGAAGCACATCAATGTCTAACTGTATAGGGCTGTGCTCTCTCTGCTCTGTTATATTGTGAATTAATAAGAATCACTGTGAGGTTAAAGTTTGTCAAAGTAGTTCTCTAGGTGGGATGGCTTTGACATTCTTGTTGGCTTTGAAATATTAGCTATAATATATGTGGCACATGCAATCATGTGGCAGCTGTTGGAGGGGCATATAGATAAGCACTGTTGACTGGCATGCCTGGATATACAATGAAAAGAATGATGTACAAAAGTTAAACAAGCATGTGAAATCAAAATCTGTGGTTGGAAAGGAGTCAGTCAAAAAGACTAAAGCACACTGGACCCAATGTATCCTTATGGAACAATGCAGCATGAGCACAGCCATTAGCAGGTAGCCATTGCTTTGCCATATTACTCCACATCCTCTTACTAAGCAACAGGTCTTCCCCAGCAATTGGACAGTGCATCGCTCGGCGCTACCAATAGGAACCAACTATCAATGAGGTAACTACTGGTACTTCTCCTGCTCAGCTATTGGTCAGTTCCACATTGGGCCCTACTTGAGGATAACTGTCAATGAGGGACCACTGGCACAGTGATTCAGTCAAAAGACACTGGTGCATTGGTCATCTGACTCTTGCTTTTCAGCAACTTATTATTATTATTATTATTTTAATCGGGAATGTATTTCTGGTAGATGGGTCAAGTTGAGTTTCCCTACTCAATATGAGAGTTGAAGTGTCCCCAACAATATTAGTGGAGGAGACATTTATGCCTTTCTTTCCTCTGATGTGTAATTTTATGGAGACAGTGTATAGACTTTGGGGCAACAGGCTGAGGATTCACCAAGTCCTGGGGTCTCTAAAGCTCATTGGAGTAGCAAAAACATCCAACCTGTTCTTAATTACCTTTTTCCATGTTTAGTGATTGCTCTTAAGTTCCTTAAGCCCCTCAAGAACCCCCACTAGGAAGAGGTTGGTCGAAAGATGAAATGACTAGATGACTCTGAGGAACAGATTTGGAGTGAAAAGTGTTTGGTAGAGGTTCATACAGGGATGGAGGAGGCAGGAGTGTTGAAGGGGGACATATAAGTCAAAGAATAAAAGGCACTGAAGGAAAGTCTGAGGGTCATGAGAAGAAACACCATGACCCTGAATCACCACTCCCCAGAATCAGACACACAGAGGTGTTAGGGGTGAGAAAGTTGTATCATGGTCTCCCTTAGCACCCACTAACCCATGTTGATGGGCACAGTGGTACATTGTGATGTCTAAGACCCCACAGCCACCCTTGGCTGGGGCAGTGCCTAGCTGACCAATCAGATTGAAGGGTGTGGCTCCTCATTGTCCTGAGAAGGTGTATACAGGGAGGTCAGAGGCAGAGATTCTGAGTTAGGCCATGTCATGCTATTATCATAACGTAAGCAGGAAAACACGGCAGCCAAGAAGAGTTCCAATGCAGTGTGCTTCAAGGGTAAAAGGACGAAAGAAGACCCTTTGTCCACAGAGATACAGAGGCAGTGTGAAGGTAAGATGATTCCATCTATGCTCCCCACGTTCTCCATTGACTTTACTGCACAAGACCTCTACACTGCCCTTGCCTGCCACAAAAGCCCTCATCAGCCCACATCCCTTTTCATGAAATCTCCCTTCCCTCAGATGTTATACCCTTTCCTCAAAACTAATACCCTTCTCTTGTCTTTCAAGGCATGGAATATGACCATGAGAGTCAGAAGACCTCTGAAAGGAACCTTGAGTTTTTGTATCCATTCAGGCAGTCTTTGTGTTTTGGTTGGGGCATTCAACCCATTTTCGTTTAAGGTAGTTACTGATAATATGATCCTGTTGCCATTTACCTTATTGTTTTGGGTTCAAATTTATACACCGTTTTTGTGTTTCCTGTCTAGAGAATATCCTTTAGTATTTGTTGGAGAGCTGGTTTGGTGGTGCTGAATTCTCTCAGCTTTTGCTTGTCTGTAAAGGTTTTGATTTCTCCTTCATATTTAAATGAGATCCATGCTGGGTACAATAATCTGGGCTGTAGGTTATTTTTTTTTTTCATCACTTTAGGTATGTCTTGCCATTCCCTCCTGGCTTGAAGAGTTTCTATTGAAAGATCAGCTGTTATCCTTATGGGAATCCCCTTGTGTGTTATTTGTTGTTTTTCCCTTGCTGCTTTTAATATTTGTTCTTTGTGTTTGATCTTTGTTAATTTGATTAATATATGTCTTGGGGTGTTTCGCCTTGGGTTTATCCTGTTTGGGACTCTCTGGGTTTCTTGGACTTGAGTGATTATTTCCTTCCCCATTTTAGGGAAGTTTTCAACTATTATCTCCTCAAGTATTTTCTCATGGTCTTTCTTTTTGTCTTCTTCTTCTGGGACCCCTATGATTCGAATGTTGTAGTGTTTAATATTGTCCTGGAGGTCTCTGAGATTGTCCTCATTTCTTTTAATTCGTTTTTCTTTTATCCTCTCTGATTCATTTATTTCTACCATTCTATCTTCTAATTCACTAATCCTATCTTCTGCCTCTGTTATTCTACTATTTGTTGCCTCCAGAGTGTTTTTAATTTCATTTATTGCATTATTCATTATATATTGACACTTTTTTATTTCCTCTAGGTCCTTGTTAAACCTTTCTTGCATCTTCTCAATCCTTGTCTCCAGGCTATTTATCTGTGATTCCATTTTGATTTCAAGATTTTGGATCAATTTCAGTATCATTATTCGGAATTCTTTATCAGGTAGATTCCCTATCTCTTCCTCTTCTGTTTGGTTTGGTGGGCATTTATCCTGTTCCTTTATCTGCTGGGTATTCCTCTGTCTCTTCATCTTGTTTAAATTGCTGAGTTTGGGGTGTCCTTTCTGTATTCTGGCAGTTTGTGGAGTTCTCTTTATTTTGGCTTTTCCTCACTGTGTGTGAGTTTGTACAGGTGACTTGTTAAGGTTTCTTGGTTAGGGAAGCTTGTGTCGGTGCTCTGGTGGGTGGAGCTGTATTTCTTCTCTCTGGAGTGCAATGAAGCGTCCAGTAATGAGTTATGAGATGTCTATGGTTTGGGGGTGACTTTGGGCAGCCTGTATCTTGGAGCTCAGGGTTGTGTTCCTTTGTTGCTGGAGAATTTGTTTGGTATGTCTTGCCCTGGAACTTGTTGGCCCTTGTGTGGTGCTCAGTTTCAGTGTAGGTATGGAGGCGTTTGATGAGCTCCTGTCAATTAATGTTCCCTGGAGTCAGGAGTTCCCTGAAGTCAGGGTTTGGACTTAAGCTTCCTGCTCCCATTATCGGTCTTATTTTTACAGTAGTTTCAGAACTTCTTTTTCTATACAGCACAATTGATAAAACATCTACGTTAAAGATGAAAAGTTTCTCTGCTGTGAGGGTCACCCAGAGAGGTTCACAGCGTTACACAGGAGAATAGAAGAGGGAAGAGGGAGTTAAAGGTGACCCGGATGAGATGAGGTGGAATCAATAGAGGAGAAAGTGGGCTAGCCAGTAATCACTTCCTTATGTGCACTTCACAACTGGACTGCTCAGAGATGTTCACAGAATTATACAGAGAAGAGAAGAAGGAGGAAGGAGGCAGACGTGACCAAGAGGATAAAAGGGGGGAATGAAAAGGAGGGAGACAGATCCAGCCAGTAATCAGTTCCCTAAGTGTTCTCCACCATCTGGAACATACAGAAATTCACATAGTTGGGTAGAGTAGAGAGGGGTTAGGGAGGAGACACAGGCGACCTCGTGGAGAAAAAGGAGAGTCCAAAGGGAGAGAGAGCAGTCAAGCCAGTAATCTCGCTCCCTAGTGAAAAATGGGTACTGAAGATTGGGTTCTTAAAGGTACAAAATTGGTAACAAATACATAAAAGCAAAAACGAAAACTCTAGAGTAGAGTTTGGAATTTCAAAAATATAATGTTAAAGAAAAGAAGAAGGAAAAGAAAGAGAGAGGAAAATAAAAACAAAACCAAAGTTGCAAAAATTATAAAGAAAAGAGAGGTATAAAATTGATAACAAATATCAAAAAGCAAAAGTTAAAATTCTAGAGTAGAGTTTGGAATTTCAAAAATACAATGTTAAAAAAAAGAAGAAGAAAAAGGAAGAGAGAAAAAAACAAACAAGCGGATTCATTTTGATATTTGGCAAAACTAATACAATTATGTAAAGTTTAAAAATAAAATAAAATTAGAGAAAAAAAAATAAACAAAGTCGCAAAAATTATAAAGAAAATATAGGTACAAAATTGATAACAAATCCCAAAAAGTATAAATTAAAAATCTAGAGTTCAGTTTGGAATTTCAGGTATACAATGTTATATAAAAGAAGAAGAGAAAGAAAGAGAGGTAAAAAAAGTCACAAAAATTATTTTAAAAAAATATAGGTAGAAGATTGATAACAAATACCAAAACGCTAAATAGACTTTAAAACAAAGGCTGTGAAAAGAGACAAAGATGATCACTACATAATGATCAAAGGATCAATCCAAGAAGAAGATATAACAATTATAAATATATATGCACCCAACATGGGAGCACCGCAATATTTAAGACAAATGCTAATAAGTATGAAAGGAGAAATTAACAATACACAATAATAGTGGGAGACTTTAATACCCCACTCACACCTATGGATAGATCAACTAAACAGAAAATTAACAAGGAAACACAAACTTTAAACAATACAATAGACCAGTTAGACCTAATTGATGTCTATAGGACATTTCATCCCAAAACAATGAATTTCACCTTTTTCTCAAGTGCACATGGAACCTTCTCCAGGATAGATCACATCCTGGGCCATAAATCTAGCCTTGGTAAATTCAAAAAAATAAAAATCATTCCGAGCATCTTTCTGATCACAATGCAGTAAGATTAGATCTCAATTACAGAAGAAAACCTATTAAAAACTCCAACATATGGAGGCTGAACAACACGCTGCTGAATAACCAACAAATCACAGAAGAAATCAAAAAAGAAATCAAAATTTGCATAGAAATGAATGAAAATGAAAACACAACAACCCAAAACTTGTGGGACACTGTAAAAGCAGTCCTAAGGGGAAAGTTCATAGCAATACAGGCATACCTCAAGAAAGAAGAAAAAAGTCAAACAAATAACCTAACTCTACACCTAAAGCAACGAGAAGAGGAAGAAATGAAGAACCCCAGGGTTAGCAAAAGGAAAGAAATCTTAAAAATTAGGGCAGAAATAAATGCAAAAGAAACAAAAGAGACCATAGCAAAAATCAACAAAGCCAAAAGCTGGTTCTTTGAAAGGATAAATAGAATTGACAAACCATTAGCCAGACTCATCAAGAAACAAAGGGAGAAAAATCAAATCATAAAATTAGAAATGAAAATGGAGAGATCACAACAGACAACACAGAAATACAAAGGATCATAAGAGACTATTATCAACAATTATATGCCAATAAAATGGACAACGTGGAGGAAACGGACAAATTCTTAGAAAAGTACATGTTTCCAAAACTGGACTAGGAAGAAATAGAAAATCTTAACAGACCCATCACAAGCACGGAAATGGAAACTGTAATCAAAAATCTTCCAGCAAACAAAAGCCCAGGTCCAGACGGCTTCACAGCTGAATTCTACCAAAAATTTAGAGAAGAGCTAACACCTATCCTGCTCAAACTCTTCCAGAAAATTGCAGAGGAAGGTAAACTTCCAAACTCATTCTATGAGGCCACCATCACCCTAATACCAAAACCTGACAAAGATCCCACAAAAAAAGAAAACTACAGGCCAATATCACTGATGAACATAGATACAAAAATCCTTAACAAAATTCTAGCAATCAGAATCCAACAACACATTAAAAAGATCATACACCATGACCAAGTGGGCTTTATCCCAGGGATGCAAGGATTCTTCAATATCCACAAATCAATCAATGTAATACACCACATTAACAAATTGAAAAGTAAAAACTATATGATTATCTCAATAGATGCAGAGAAAGCCTTTGAGAAAATTCAACATCCATTTACGACAAAAAACTCTCCAGAAAGCAGGAATAGAAGGAACATACCTCAACATAATAAAAGCTATATATGACACGCCCACAGCAAACATTATCCTCAATGGTGAAAAATTGAAAGCATTTCCTCTAAAGTCAGGAACAAGACAAGGGTGCCCACATTCACCATTACTATTCAACATAGTTTTGGAAGTTCTGGTCACAGCAATCAAAGCAGAAAAAGAAATAAAAGGAACCTAAATTGGAAAAGATGAAGTTAAACTCTCACTGTTTGCAGATGACACGATCCTCTACATAGAAAACCCTAAAGACTCCACCAGAAAATTACTAGAACTAATCAATGATTATAGTAAAGTTGCAGGATATAAAATCAACACACAGAAATCCCTTGCATTCCTATGCACTAATAATGAGAAAACAGAAAGAGAAATTAAGAAAACAATTCCATTCACCATTGCAACCGAAAGAATAAAATACTTAGGAATATATCTACCTAAAGAAACTAAAGAACTATATATGGAAAACTATAAAACGCTGGTGAAAGAAATCAAAGAGGACACTAATAGATGGAGAAATATACCATGTTCATGGATTGGAAGAATCAATATAGTGAAAATGAGTATACTACCCAAAGCAATTTATAGATTCAATGCAATCCCTATCAAGCTACCAATGGTATTCTTCACAGAGCGAGAACAAATAATTTCACAATTTGTATGGAAATACAAAAAACTTCGAATAGCCAAAGCTATTTTGAGAAAGAAGAATGGAACTGGAGGAATCAACCTACCTGACTTCAGGCTCTACTACAAAGCAACAGTCATCAAGACAGTATGGTACTGGTACAAAGACAGAAATATAGATCAATGGAACAAAATAGAAAGCCCAGAGATAAATCCACGCACATATGGACACCTTATCTTTGACAAAGGAGGCAAGAATATGCAACGGATAAAAGACAATCTCTTAAACAAGTGGTGCTGGGAAAACTGGTCAACCACTTGTAAAAGAATGAAACTAGAACACTTTCTAACACCATACACAAAATAAACTCAAAATGGATTAAAGATCTCAACGTAAGACCAGAAACTATAAAACTCCTGGAGGAGAACATAGGCAAAACACTCTCCGACATACATCACAGCAGGATCCTCTATGACCCACCTCCCAGAATATTGGAAATAAAAGCAAAAATAAACAAATGGGACCTAATTAAACCTAAAAGCTTCTGCACAACAAGGAAACTATAAGCAAGATGAAAAGACCGCCTTCAGAATGGAAGAAAATAATAGCAAATGAAGCAACTGACAAACAACTAATCTCAAAAATATACAAGCAACACCTACAGCTCAATTCCAGAAAAATAAATGACCCAATCAAAAAATGGGCCAAAGAACTAAATAGGCATTTCTCCAAAGAAGACATACAGATGGCTAACAAACACATGAAAAGATGCTCAACATTATCAGATAAATGCAAATAAAAACCACTATGAGGTACCATTTCACACCAGTCAGAATGGCTGTGATCCAAAAGTCTACAAGCAATAAATGCTGGAGAGGGTGTGGAGAAAAGAGAACCCTCTTACACTGTTGGTGGGAATGCAAACTAGTACAGCCACTATGGAGAACAGTGTGGAGATTTCTTAAGAAACTGGAAGTATTCTGGGAGGTGGGTCATAGAGGATCCTGCTGTGATGAATGTCAGAGAGTGTTTTGCCTATGTTCTCCTCTAGGAGTTTTATAGTTTCTGGTCTTACGTTGAGATCTTTAATCCATTTTGAGTTTATTTTTGTGTATGGTGTTAGAAAGTGTTCTAGTTTCATTCTTTTACAAGTGGTTGACCAGATTTCCCAGCACCACTTGTTAAAGAGATTGTCTTTAATCCATTGTATATTCTTGCCTCCTTTGTCAAAGATAAGGTGTCCATATGTGTGTGGATTTATCTCTGGGCTTTCTATTTTGTTCCATTGATCTATATTTCTGTCTTTGTACCAGTACCATACTGTCTTGATAACTGTGGCTTTGTAGTAGAGCCTGAAGTCAGGTAGGTTGATTCCTCCAGTTCCATTCTTCTTTCTCAAGATAGCTTTGGCTATTCGAAGTTTTTTGTATTTCCATACAAATTGTGAGATTATTTGTTCTAGCTCTGTGAAGAATACTGTTGGTAGCTTGATAGGGATTGCATTGAATCTATAAATTGCTTTGGGTAGTATACTCATTTTCAAGGGTGGAAAGATTTGTGAGAATGGCATTGAAACATGTAAAATATCATGTATGAAACGAGATACCAGTCCAGGTTCGATGCACAATACTGGATACTTGGGGCTGGTGCACTGGGACAACCCAGAGGGATGGTATGGGGAGGTAGGAGGGAGGAGGGTTCAGGATGGGGAACACATGTATACCTGTGGCGGATTCAGTTTGATATTTGGCAAAACTAATACAATTATGTAAAGTTTAAAAATAAAATAAAATTAATTAAAAAAATAAAAAAAAAATCTAAAAAAAAAAAACTGGAAGTAGAACTGCCTTATGATCCAGCAATCCCACTGCTGGGCATACACACTGAGGAAACCAGAAGGGAAAGAGACACATGTACCCCAATGTTCATTGCAGCACTGTTTATAATAGCCAGGACATGGAAGCAACCTAGATGTCCATCAGCAGATGAATGGATAAGAAAGCCGTGGTACATATACACAATGGAGTATTACTCAGCCATTAAAAAGAATTCATTTGAATCAGTTCTAATGAGATGGATGAAACTGGAGCCTATTATACAGAGTGAAGTAATCCAGAAAGAAAAACACCAATACAGTATACTAACACATATATATGGAATTTAGAAAGATGATAACAATAAACCTGTATACGAAACAGCAAAAGAGACACTGATGTATAGAACAGTCTTATGGACTCTGTGGGACAGGGAGAGGGTGGGAAGATTTGGGGGAATGGCATTGAAACATGTATACTATCATGTATGAAACGAGTCACCAGTCTAGGTTCGATGCATGATACTGGATGCTTGGGGCTGGTGCACTGGGATGACCCACAGGGATGGTATGGGGAGGGAGGAGGCAGGAGGGTTCAGGATGGGGAACACAGGTATACCTGTGGTGGATTCGTTTTGATATTTGGCAAAACTAATACAATTATGTAAAGTTTAAAAATAAAATAAAATTCAAAAAAGAATAAAAATTAAATTAAATTTAAAAAAAAATGAAAGGATCCTTGAGAAAGAAAATCCGATCATATGCCATGCAGTCGAAGAAGGTGAAGACAACAAGAAAACCAAACTGTTTTTTCTGTTCCTGTGCACGTAAGAGACTGAATCAA